>NW_027367384.1:10000-57500 GCF_046119375.1 Phyllobates terribilis | reverse complement strand
AGAAAAAGAGAGATAGAAAGAGAGAGATAGAAAGAGAGAGATAGAAAGAGAGAGAGATAGAAAGAGAGCGAGAGAGATAGAAAGAAAGCGAGAGAGAGATAGAAAGAGATAGAAAGAGATAGAAAGAGAGAGATAGAGATAGAAAGAGAGAGATAGAAAGAGAGAGAGAGAAAGAGATAGAAAGAAATAGAAAGAAATAGAAAGAGATATAAAGAGACAGATAGAATGAGATAGAAAGAGAGAGATAGATAGAAAGAAATAGAAAGAGAGAGATAGAAAGAGAGAGATAGAAAGAGAAAGAGAGAGAAAGAGATAGAAAGAGATAGAAAGAGAGAGAGATAGGGATAGAGATAGAGAGACAGAGAGATAGAGAGATAGAGAGATAGAGAGAGAGATAGAAAGAGAGAGATAGAAAGAGAGAGATAGAAAGAGAGGTAGAAAGAGAGAGATAGAAAGAGATAGATAGAAAGAGAGAGATAGAAAGAGAGAGAAAGAGAGAGATAGAAAGAGAGAGATAGAAAGAGAGAGAAAGAGAGAGAAAGAGATAGAAAGAGATAGAAAGAGACAGAAAGAGACAGAAAGAGATAGAAAGAGATAGAAAGAGATATAAAGAGAGAGAGATATAAAGAGAGAGATAGAAAGAGAGAGGGATAGAAAGAGAGAGAGATAGAAAGAGAGATAGAAATAGAGAGATAGAAAGAGAGAGATAGAAAGAGAGATAGAAAGAGATAGAAAGAGAGAGATAGATTGAGAAAGACAGATAGAAAAAGAGAGAGAGATAGAAAGAGAGATAGAAGGAGATAGAAAGAGAGAGAAAGATAGAAAGAGAGAGAAAGAGAGAGAGAGATAGAGAGAGATAGAAAGAGAGAGATAGATAGAAAGAGAGAGATAGAAAGAGAGAGATAGAAAGAGAGAGAGATAGAAAGAGAGAGATAGAAATAGAGATATAAAGAGAGAGATAGAAAGAGAGAGAGAGAGATAGAAAGAGAGATAAAAAGAGATATAGAAAGAGAGATAGAAAGAGAGAGATAGAAATAGAGATAGAGAGAGATAGAAAGAGAGAGAAAGAAAGAGAGAGATAGAAAGAGAGAGAGAGAAAGAGAGAGAGATAGAAAGAGATAGAAAGAGAGAGAAAGAGAGAGAGATAGAAAGAGAGATAGAAATAGAGAGATAGAAAGAGAGAGATAGAGAGAGATAGAAAGAGAGAGAAAGAGAGAGAGAGATAGAAAGAGAGAGAGAGATAGAAAGAGAGAGAGATAGAAAGAAAGAGAGATAGAAATAGAGAGAGATAGAAAGAGAGAGAGATAGAAAGAGAGAGATAGAGAGAGATAGAAAGAGATAGAAAGAGAGAGAAAGAAAGAGATAGAAAGAGAGAGATAGAAAGAGATAGAAAGAGAGAGATAGAAAGAGAGAGATAGAAAGAGAGATAGAAAGAAAGAGATAGAAAGAGAGAGATAGAAAGAGAGATAGAAAGAGAGAGAAAGAGAGAGATAGAAAGAGATAGAAAGAGAGAGATAGAAAGAGAGAGAGATAGAAAGAGAGAGATAGAAAGAGAGAGAGAGATAGAAAGAGAGAGAAAGAAAGAGAGAGAACTAGAAAGAGAGAGATAGAAAGAGAGAGATAGAAAGAGATAGAGAGATAGAAAGAGAGAGAGAGAGATAGAAAGAGAGATTGAGATAGAAAGAGAGAGAGATAGAAAGAGAAAGAGATAGAAAGAGAGAGATAGAAAGAGATAGAAAGAGATAGAAAGAGAGAAAGAAAAAGAGAGATAGAAAGAGATAGAAAGAGATAGAAAGAGAGAGATTGAAAGAGATAGAGAGAGATAGAAAGAGAGAAATAGAAAGAGAGATATAGAAAGAGAGAGATAGAAAGAGAGAGATAAAAAGAGAGAGATAGAAAGAGATAGAAAGAGAGAGATAGAAAGAGAGAGATAGAAAGAGAGAGAAAGAAAGAGAGAGATAGAAAGAGAGAGAGATAGAAAGAGATAGAAAGAGAGAGATAGAAAGAGAGAGATAGAAAGAGATAGAAAGAGATGGAAAGAGAGAGATAGAAAGAGAGAGATAGAAAGAGAGACCGAAAGAGAGAGAGATAGAAAGAGAGAGCTAAAAAGAGAGCTAGAAAGAGAGAGATAGAAAGAGAGAGATAGAATGAGAGAGATAGAAAGAGAGAGAAAGAGAGAGAAAGAGAGAGAGAGATAGAAAGAGAGAGAGATAGAAAGAGAGAGATAGAAAGAGATACAAAGACAGAGATAGAAAGAGAGAGATAGAAAGAGATAGAAAGAGAGAGATAGAAAGAGAGAGATAGAAAGAGAGATATAGAAAGAGAGAAATAAAAAGAGAGAGATAGAAAGAGATAGAAAGAGAGAGATAGAAAGAGAGAGATAGAAAGAGAGAGAAAGAAAGAGATAGATAGAAAGAGAGAGATAGAAAGAGATAGAAAGAGATAGAAAGAGATAGAAAGAGAAAGATAGAAAGAGATAGAAAGAGAGAGATAGAAAGAGAGAGATAGAAAGAGAGATATAAAAAGAGAGAGAAAGAAAGAGATAGAAAGAGAGAGATAGAAAGAGAGAGAAAGAAAGAGAGAGATAGAAAGAGAGAGAGATAGAAAGAGAGAGAGATAGAAAGAGATAGAAAGAGAAAGATAGATAGAGAGAGATAGAGAGAGAGAGATAGAAAGAGAGAGAAAGAGAGAGAGAGAGAGATGGAGAGAGAGATAGAAAGAGAGATAGATAGAAAGAGAGAGAGATAGAAAGAGAGATAGAAAGAGAGAGATAGAAAGAGAGAGATAGAAAGAGAGAGAGATAGAAAGAGAGATAGAAAGAGAGAGAAAAAGATCGAAAGAGATAGAAAGAGACAGAAAGAGAGAGATAGAAAAAGAGAGAGAGATAGAAAGAGAGAGAAAGAAAGAGAGATAGAAAGAGATAGAAAGAGAGAGAAAGAGATAGAAAGAGAGAGAAAGAGAGAGAAAGAGAGAGAGAGATAGAAAGAGATAGAAAGAGAGAGAGATAGAGAGAGAGATAGAGAGAGAAAGAGAGAGAGAGATAGAAAGAGGTAGAAAGAGATAGAAAGAGACAGAAAGAGACAGAAAGAGATAGAAAGAGAGAAAGAGAGAGATAGAAAGAGAGAGATAGAAAGAGAGAGGTAGAAAGAGAGAGAGATAGAAAGAGAGAGAGAAAGAGAGAGATAGAAAGAGATAGATAGAGATAGAAAGAGAGAGATAGAGATAGAAAGAGATAGAAAGAGAGAGATAGAAAGAGAGAGATAGAGATAGAAAGAGATAGAAAGAGAGAGATAGAAAGAGAGAGATAAAAAGAGATAGAAAGAGATAGAAAGAGAGAGATAGAAAGAGAGAGATAGAAAGCGATAGAAAGAGATAGAATGAGATAGAAAGAAATAGAAAGAGATAGAAAGAGAGAGATAGAAAGAGATAGAAAGAGAGAGATAGAAAGAGAGATAGAAAGAGATAGAAAGAGAGAGAAAGAGAGAGAGACAGAAAGAGATAGAAAGAGAGAGATAGAAAGAGAGAGATAGAAAGAGAGAGAGAGATAGAAAGAGAGAGAAATAGAAAGAAAGCAAGAGAGAGATAGAAAGAGATAGAAAGAGAGAGATAGAGATAGAAAGAGAGAGATAGAAAGAGAGAGATAGAAAGAGAGAGAGAGAAAGACAGAGATAGAAAGAGAGAGATAGAAAGAGAGAGGTAGAAAGAGAGAGAGATAGAAAGAGAGAGAGAGATAGAAAGACATAGAAAGAGATAGAAAGAGAGAGATAGAAAGAGATAGAAAGAAAGAGATAGAAAGAGAGAGATAGAAAGAGATAGAAAAAGATAGAAAGAGATAGAAAGAGAGAGATAGAAAGAGAGAGATAGAAAGAGATAGAAAGAGATAGAAAGAGATAGAAAGAAATAGAAAGAGATAGAAAGAGAGAGATAGAAAGAGATAGAAAGAGAGAGATAGAAAGAGAGAGATAGAAAGAGAAAGAGAGAAAAAGAGATAGAAAGAGAGAAAAAGAGATAGAAAGAGAGAGAGAGATAGGGATAGAGATAGAGAGACAGAGAGATAGAGAGAGAGATAGAGAGAGATAAAGAGAGAGATAGAAAGAGAGAGATAGAGATAGAAAGAGATAGAAAGAGAGAGATAGAAAGAGATAGAAAGAGATAGAAAGAGATAGAAAGAGAGAGATAGAAAGAAAGAGATAGAAAGAGAGAGATAGAAAGCGATAGAAAGAGATAGAATGAGATAGAAAGAAATAGAAAGAGATAGAAAGAGAGAGATAGAAAGAGATAGAAAGAGAGAGATAGAAAGAGAGATAGAAAGAGATAGAAAGAGAGAGAAAGAGAGAGAGACAGAAAGAGATAGAAAGAGAGAGATAGAAAGAGAGAGATAGAAAGAGAGAGAGATAGAAAGAAAGCGAGAGAGAGATAGAAAGAGATAGAAAGAGAGAGATAGAAAGAGATAGATAGAAAGAGAGAGATAGAAAGAGAGAGAGAGAAAGACAGAGATAGAAAAAGAGAGATAGAGAGAGAGATTGAAAGAGAGAGAGATAGAAAGAGAGATAGAGATAGAAAGAGATAGAAAGAGAGAAAGAGAGAGATAGAAAGAGAGAGATAGAAAGAGAGAGGTAGAAAGAGAGAGAGATAGAAAGAGAGAGAGAGATAGAAAGACATAGAAAGAGATAGAAAGAGAGAGATAGAAAGAGATAGAAAGAAAGAGATAGAAAGAGAGAGATAGAAAGAGATAGAAAGAGATAGATAGAAAGAGATAGAAAGAGAGAGATAGAAAGAGATAGAAAGAGAGAGATAGAAAGAGGGAGATAGAAAGAGAGAGAGAGATAGAAAGAGATAGAAAGAAAGAGAGATAGAAAGAGATAGAAAGAGAGAGATAGAAAGAGAGAGATATAAAGAAAGAGAGAGATAGAAAGAGAGAGAGAGATGGAAAGAGAGAGAGAGATAGAAAGAGATAGAAAGAGAGACATAGAAAGAGATAGAAAGATATAGAAAGAGAGAGATAGAAAGAGAGAGAGATAGAAAGAGAGAGATAGAAAGAGATAGAAAGATATAGAAAGAGAGAGATAGAAAGAGAGAGAGATAGAAAGAGAGAGAAAGTGAGAGATAGAAAGAGATAGATAGAGATAGAAAGAGAGAGATAGAGATAGAAAGAGATAGAAAGAGAGAGATAGAAAGAGAGAGATAGAAAGAGAGAGATAGAAAGAGACAGATAGAAAGAGAGATAGAAAGAGAGAGATAGAAAGAGAGAGATAGAAAGAGAGAGATAGAAAGAGAGAGAAAGAGAGAGAGATAGAAAGAGATAGAAAGAGAGACAGAAAGAGAAAGATAGAAAGAGAGAGATAGAAAGAGATAGAAAGAGAGATAGAAAGAGATAGAAAGAGAGAGAAAGAGAGAGAGATAGAAAGAGATAGAAAAAGAGAAATAGAAAGAGAGAGATAGAAAGAGAGAGATAGAAAGAGAGAGAGATAGAAAGAGAGAGAGAGAGATAGAAAGAAAGCGAGAGAGAGATAGAAAGAGATAGAAAGAGATAGAAAGAGAGAGATAGAGATAAAAAGAGAGAGATAGAAAGAGAGAGATAGAAAGAGAGAGATAGAAAGAGAGAGAGAGAAAGAGAGAGATAGAAAGAGAGAGATAGAAAGGGAGAGGTAGAAAGAGAGAGAGAGATAGAAAGAGAGAGAGAGATAGAAAGACATAGAAAGATAGAAAGAGAGAGATAGAAAGAGATAGAAAAAGATAGAAAGAGATAGAAAGAAATAGAAAGAGATAGAAAGAGAGAGATAGAAAGAGATAGAAAGAGAGAGATAGAAAGAAAGAGATAGAAAGAGATAGAAAGAGAGAGATAGAGAGAGATAGAAAGAGAAAGAGAGAGAAAGAGATAGAAAGAGATAGAAAGAGAGAGTGAGATAGGGATAGAGATACAGAGAGAGAGAGAGAGATAGAGAGAGATAAAGAGAGAGATAGAAAGAGAGAGATAGAAAGAGAGATAGAAAGAGAGAGATAGAAAGAGAGAGAGATGGAAAGAGAGAGAAAGAGAGAGAGATAGAAAGAGACAGAAAGAGATAGAAAGAGAGAGATAGAAAGAGAGAGATAGAAAGAGAGAGATAGAAAGAAAGAGATAGAAAGAGAGACAGAAATAGAGAGATAGAAAGAGAGAGATAGAAAGAGAGATAGAAAGAGATAGAAAGAGAGAGATAGATTGAGAAAGACAGATAGAAAAAGAGAGAGAGATAGAAAGAGAGATAGAAGGAGATAGAAAGAGAGAGAAAGATAGAAAGAGAGAGAAAGAGAGAGAGAGATAGAGAGAGATAGAAAGAGAGAGATAGATAGAAAGAGAGAGATAGAAAGAGAGAGATAGAAAGAGAGAGAGATAGAAAGAGAGAGAGATAGAAATAGAGATATAAAGAGAGAGATAGAAAGAGAGAGAGAGAGATAGAAAGAGAGATAAAAAGAGATATAGAAAGGGAGATAGAAAGAGAGAGATAGAAATAGAGATAGAGAGAGATAGAAAGAGAGAGAAAGAAAGAGAGAGATAGAAAGAGAGAGAGAGAAAGAGAGAGAGAGATAGAAAGAGATAGAAAGAGAGAGAAAGAGAGAGAGATAGAAAGAGAGATAGAAATAGAGAGATAGAAAGAGAGAGATAGAGAGAGATAGAAAGAGAGAGAAAGAGAGAGAGAGAGATAGAAAGAGAGAGAGAGATAGAAAGAGAGAGAGATAGAAAGAAAGAGAGATAGAAATAGAGAGAGATAGAAAGAGAGAGAGATAGAAAGAGAGAGATAGAGAGAGATAGAAAGAGATAGAAAGAGAGAGAAAGAGAGAGATAGAAAGAGAGAGATAGAAAGAGATAGAAAGAGAGAGATAGAAAGAGAGAGATAGAAAGAGAGATAGAAAGAAAGAGATAGAAAGAGAGAGATAGAAAGAGAGATAGAAAGAGAGAGAAAGAGAGAGATAGAAAGAGATAGAAAGAGAGAGATAGAAAGAGAGAGAGATAGAAAGAGAAAGATAGAAAGAGAGAGAGAGATAGAAAGAGAGAGAAAGAAAGAGAGAGAACTAGAAAGAGAGAGATAGAAAGAGAGAGATAGAAAGAGATAGAGAGATAGAAAGAGAGAGAGAGAGATAGAAAGAGAGATTGAGATAGAAAGAGAGAGAGATAGAAAGAGAAAGAGATAGAAAGAGAGAGATAGAAAGAGATAGAAAGAGATAGAAAGAGAGAAAGAAAGAGAGAGATAGAAAGAGATAGAAAGAGATAGAAAGAGAGAGATTGAAAGAGATAGAGAGAGATAGAAAGAGAGAAATAGAAAGAGAGATATAGAAAGAGAGAGATAGAAAGAGAGAGATAAAAAGAGAGAGATAGAAAGAGATAGAAAGAGAGAGATAGAAAGAGAGAGATAGAAAGAGAGAGAAAGAAAGAGAGAGATAGAAAGAGAGAGAGATAGAAAGAGATAGAAAGAGAGAGATAGAAAGAGAGAGATAGAAAGAGATAGAAAGAGATGGAAAGAGAGAGATAGAAAGAGACAGATAGAAAGAGAGACCGAAAGAGAGAGAGATAGAAAGAGAGAGCTAAAAAGAGAGCTAGAAAGAGAGAGATAGAAAGAGAGAGATAGAATGAGAGAGATAGAAAGAGAGAGAAAGAGAGAGAAAGAGAGAGAGAGATAGAAAGAGAGAGAGATAGAAAGAGAGAGATAGAAAGAGATACAAAGACAGAGATAGAAAGAGAGAGATAGAAAGAGATAGAAAGAGAGAGATAGAAAGAGAGAGATAGAAAGAGAGATATAGAAAGAGAGAAATAAAAAGAGAGAGATAGAAAGAGATAGAAAGAGAGAGATAGAAAGAGAGAGATAGAAAGAGAGAGAAAGAAAGAGATAGATAGAAAGAGAGAGATAGAAAGAGATAGAAAGAGATAGAAAGAGATAGAAAGAGAAAGATAGAAAGAGATAGAAAGAGAGAGATAGAAAGAGAGATATAGAAAGAGAGAGATAGAAAGAGAGATATAAAAAGAGAGAGAAAGAAAGAGATAGAAAGAGAGAGATAGAAAGAGAGAGAAAGAAAGAGATAGAAAGAGAGAGAGATAGAAAGAGAGAGAGATAGAAAGAGATAGAAAGAGAAAGATAGATAGAGAGAGATAGAGAGAGAGAGATAGAAAGAGAGAGAAAGAGAGAGAGAGAGAGATGGAGAGAGAGATAGAAAGAGAGATAGATAGAAAGAGAGAGAGATAGAAAGAGAGATAGAAAGAGAGAGATAGAAAGAGAGAGATAGAAAGAGAGAGAGATAGAAAGAGAGATAGAAAGAGAGAGAAAAAGATCGAAAGAGATAGAAAGAGACAGAAAGAGAGAGATAGAAAAAGAGAGAGAGATAGAAAGAGAGAGAAAGAAAGAGAGATAGAAAGAGATAGAAAGAGAGAGAAAGAGATAGAAAGAGAGAGAAAGAGAGAGAAAGAGAGAGAGAGATAGAAAGAGATAGAAAGAGAGAGAGATAGAGAGAGAGATAGAGAGAGAAAGAGAGAGAGAGATAGAAAGAGGTAGAAAGAGATAGAAAGAGACAGAAAGAGACAGAAAGAGATAGAAAGAGAGAAAGAGAGAGATAGAAAGAGAGAGATAGAAAGAGAGAGGTAGAAAGAGAGAGAGATAGAAAGAGAGAGAGAGATAGAAAGACATAGAAAGAGATAGAAAGAGAGAGAGAAAGAGAGAGATAGAAAGAGATAGATAGAGATAGAAAGAGAGAGATAGAGATAGAAAGAGATAGAAAGAGAGAGATAGAAAGAGAGAGATAGAGATAGAAAGAGATAGAAAGAGAGAGATAGAAAGAGAGAGATAAAAAGAGATAGAAAGAGATAGAAAGAGAGAGATAGAAAGCGATAGAAAGAGATAGAATGAGATAGAAAGAAATAGAAAGAGATAGAAAGAGAGAGATAGAAAGAGATAGAAAGAGAGAGATAGAAAGAGAGATAGAAAGAGATAGAAAGAGAGAGAAAGAGAGAGAGACAGAAAGAGATAGAAAGAGAGAGATAGAAAGAGAGAGATAGAAAGAGAGAGAGAGATAGAAAGAGAGAGAGATAGAAAGAAAGCGAGAGAGAGATAGAAAGAGATAGAAAGAGAGAGATAGAGATAGAAAGAGAGAGATAGAAAGAGAGAGATAGAAAGAGAGAGAGAGAAAGACAGAGATAGAAAGAGAGAGATAGAAAGAGAGAGGTAGAAAGAGAGAGAGATAGAAAGAGAGAGAGAGATAGAAAGACATAGAAAGAGATAGAAAGAGAGAGATAGAAAGAGATAGAAAGAAAGAGATAGAAAGAGAGAGATAGAAAGAGATAGAAAGAGATAGATAGAAAGAGATAGCAAGAGAGAGATAGAGATAGAAAGAGATAGAAAGAGAGAGATAGAAAGAGATAGAAAAGATAGAAAGAGATAGAAAGAGAGAGATAGAAAGAGAGAGATAGAAAGAGATAGAAAGAAATAGAAAGAGATAGAAAGAGAGAGATAGAAAGAGATAGAAAGAGAGAGATAGAAAGAGAGAGATAGAAAGAGAAAGAGAGAAAAAGAGATAGAAAGAGAGAGAAAGAGATAGAAAGAGAGAGAGAGATAGGGATAGAGATAGAGAGACAGAGAGATAGAGAGAGAGATAGAGAGAGATAAAGAGAGAGATAGAAAGAGAGAGATAGAGATAGAAAGAGATAGAAAGAGAGAGATAGAAAGAGATAGAAAGAGATAGAAAGAGATAGAAAGAGAGAGATAGAAAGAAAGAGATAGAAAGAGAGAGATAGAAAGCGATAGAAAGAGATAGAATGAGATAGAAAGAAATAGAAAGAGATAGAAAGAGAGAGATAGAAAGAGATAGAAAGAGAGAGATAGAAAGAGAGATAGAAAGAGATAGAAAGAGAGAGAAAGAGAGAGAGACAGAAAGAGATAGAAAGAGAGAGATAGAAAGAGAGAGATAGAAAGAGAGAGAGATAGAAAGAAAGCGAGAGAGAGATAGAAAGAGATAGAAAGAGAGAGATAGAAAGAGAGAGATAGAAAGAGAGAGAGAGAAAGAGAGAGAGAGAAAGACAGAGATAGAAAAAGAGAGATAGAGAGAGAGATTGAAAGAGAGAGAGATAGAAAGAGAGATAGAGATAGAAAGAGAGAAAGAGAGAGATAGAAAGAGAGAGATAGAAAGAGAGAGGTAGAAAGAGAGAGAGATAGAAAGAGAGAGAGAGATAGAAAGACATAGAAAGAGATAGAAAGAGAGAGATAGAAAGAGATAGAAAGAAAGAGATAGAAAGAGAGAGATAGAAAGAGATAGAAAGAGATAGATAGAAAGAGATAGAAAGAGAGAGATAGAAAGAGATAGAAAGAGAGAGATAGAAAGAGGGAGATAGAAAGAGAGAGAGAGATAGAAAGAGATAGAAAGAAAGAGAGATAGAAAGAGATAGAAAGAGAGAGATAGAAAGAGAGAGATATAAAGAGAGAGAGAGATAGAAAGAGAGAGAGAGATGGAAAGAGAGAGAGATATAGAAAGAGATAGAAAGAGAGACATAGAAAGAGATAGAAAGATATAGAAAGAGATAGAAAAGATAGAAAGAGAGAGATAGAAAGAGAGAGATAGAAAGAGACAGATAGAAAGAGAGATAGAAAGAGAGAGATAGAAAGAGAGAGATAGAAAGAGAGAGAAAGAGAGAGAGATAGAAAGAGATAGAAAGAGATAGAAAGAGAGACAGAAAGAGAAAGATAGAAAGAGAGAGATAGAAAGAGATAGAAAGAGAGATAGAAAGAGATAGAAAGAGAGAGATAGAAAGAGAGAGATATAAAGAAAGAGAGAGATAGAAAGAGAGAGAGAGATGGAAAGAGAGAGAGAGATAGAAAGAGATAGAAAGAGAGACATAGAAAGAGATAGAAAGATATAGAAAGAGAGAGATAGAAAGAGAGAGAGATAGAAAGAGAGAGATAGAAAGAGATAGAAAGATATAGAAAGAGAGAGATAGAAAGAGAGAGAGATAGAAAGAGAGAGAAAGTGAGAGATAGAAAGAGATAGATAGAGATAGAAAGAGAGAGATAGAGATAGAAAGAGATAGAAAGAGAGAGATAGAAAGAGAGAGATAGAAAGAGAGAGATAGAAAGAGACAGATAGAAAGAGAGATAGAAAGAGAGAGATAGAAAGAGAGAGATAGAAAGAGAGAGATAGAAAGAGAGAGAGATAGAAAGAGATAGAAAGAGAGACAGAAAGAGAAAGATAGAAAGAGAGAGATAGAAAGAGATAGAAAGAGAGATAGAAAGAGATAGAAAGAGAGAGAAAGAGAGAGAGATAGAAAGAGATAGAAAAAGAGAAATAGAAAGAGAGAGATAGAAAGAGAGAGATAGAAAGAGAGAGAGATAGAAAGAGAGAGAGAGAGATAGAAAGAAAGCGAGAGAGAGATAGAAAGAGATAGAAAGAGATAGAAAGAGAGAGATAGAGATAAAAAGAGAGAGATAGAAAGAGAGAGATAGAAAGAGAGAGATAGAAAGAGAGAGAGAGAAAGAGAGAGATAGAAAGAGAGAGATAGAAAGGGAGAGGTAGAAAGAGAGAGAGAGATAGAAAGAGAGAGAGAGATAGAAAGACATAGAAAGATAGAAAGAGAGAGATAGAAAGAGATAGAAAAAGATAGAAAGAGATAGAAAGAAATAGAAAGAGATAGAAAGAGAGAGATAGAAAGAGATAGAAAGAGAGAGATAGAAAGAAAGAGATAGAAAGAGATAGAAAGAGAGAGATAGAGAGAGATAGAAAGAGAAAGAGAGAGAAAGAGATAGAAAGAGATAGAAAGAGAGAGTGAGATAGGGATAGAGATACAGAGAGAGAGAGAGAGATAGAGAGAGATAAAGAGAGAGATAGAAAGAGAGAGATAGAAAGAGAGATAGAAAGAGAGAGATAGAAAGAGAGAGAGATGGAAAGAGAGAGAAAGAGAGAGAGATAGAAAGAGACAGAAAGAGATAGAAAGAGAGAGATAGAAAGAGAGAGATAGAAAGAGAGAGATAGAAAGAAAGAGATAGAAAGAGAGACAGAAATAGAGAGATAGAAAGAGAGAGATAGAAAGAGAGATAGAAAGAGATAGAAAGAGAGAGATAGATTGAGAAAGACAGATAGAAAAAGAGAGAGAGATAGAAAGAGAGATAGAAGGAGATAGAAAGAGAGAGAAAGATAGAAAGAGAGAGAAAGAGAGAGAGAGATAGAGAGAGATAGAAAGAGAGAGATAGATAGAAAGAGAGAGATAGAAAGAGAGAGATAGAAAGAGAGAGAGATAGAAAGAGAGAGAGATAGAAATAGAGATATAAAGAGAGAGATAGAAAGAGAGAGAGAGAGATAGAAAGAGAGATAAAAAGAGATATAGAAAGGGAGATAGAAAGAGAGAGATAGAAATAGAGATAGAGAGAGATAGAAAGAGAGAGAAAGAAAGAGAGAGAGAGAAAGAGAGAGAGAGATAGAAAGAGATAGAAAGAGAGAGAAAGAGAGAGAGATAGAAAGAGAGATAGAAATAGAGAGATAGAAAGAGAGAGATAGAGAGAGATAGAAAGAGAGAGAAAGAGAGAGAGAGAGATAGAAAGAGAGAGAGAGATAGAAAGAGAGAGAGATAGAAAGAAAGAGAGATAGAAATAGAGAGAGATAGAAAGAGAGAGAGATAGAAAGAGAGAGATAGAGAGAGATAGAAAGAGATAGAAAGAGAGAGAAAGAGAGAGATAGAAAGAGAGAGATAGAAAGAGATAGAAAGAGAGAGATAGAAAGAGAGAGATAGAAAGAGAGATAGAAAGAAAGAGATAGAAAGAGAGAGATAGAAAGAGAGATAGAAAGAGAGAGAAAGAGAGAGATAGAAAGAGATAGAAAGAGAGAGATAGAAAGAGAGAGAGATAGAAAGAGAAAGATAGAAAGAGAGAGAGAGATAGAAAGAGAGAGAAAGAAAGAGAGAGAACTAGAAAGAGAGAGATAGAAAGAGAGAGATAGAAAGAGATAGAGAGATAGAAAGAGAGAGAGAGAGATAGAAAGAGAGATTGAGATAGAAAGAGAGAGAGATAGAAAGAGAAAGAGATAGAAAGAGAGAGATAGAAAGAGATAGAAAGAGATAGAAAGAGAGAAAGAAAGAGAGAGATAGAAAGAGATAGAAAGAGATAGAAAGAGAGAGATTGAAAGAGATAGAGAGAGATAGAAAGAGAGAAATAGAAAGAGAGATATAGAAAGAGAGAGATAGAAAGAGAGAGATAAAAAGAGAGAGATAGAAAGAGATAGAAAGAGAGAGATAGAAAGAGAGAGATAGAAAGAGAGAGAAAGAAAGAGAGAGATAGAAAGAGAGAGAGATAGAAAGAGATAGAAAGAGAGAGATAGAAAGAAAGATAGAAAGAGATAGAAAGAGATGGAAAGAGAGAGATAGAAAGAGACAGATAGAAAGAGAGACCGAAAGAGAGAGAGATAGAAAGAGAGAGCTAAAAAGAGAGCTAGAAAGAGAGAGATAGAAAGAGAGAGATAGAATGAGAGAGATAGAAAGAGAGAGAAAGAGAGAGAAAGAGAGAGAGAGATAGAAAGAGAGAGAGATAGAAAGAGAGAGATAGAAAGAGATACAAAGACAGAGATAGAAAGAGAGAGATAGAAAGAGATAGAAAGAGAGAGATAGAAAGAGAGAGATAGAAAGAGAGATATAGAAAGAGAGAAATAAAAAGAGAGAGATAGAAAGAGATAGAAAGAGAGAGATAGAAAGAGAGAGATAGAAAGAGAGAGAAAGAAAGAGATAGATAGAAAGAGAGAGATAGAAAGAGATAGAAAGAGATAGAAAGAGAAAGATAGAAAGAGATAGAAAGAGAGAGATAGAAAGAGAGATATAGAAAGAGAGAGATAGAAAGAGAGATATAAAAAGAGAGAGAAAGAAAGAGATAGAAAGAGAGAGATAGAAAGAGAGAGAAAGAAAGAGAGAGATAGAAAGAGAGAGAGATAGAAAGAGAGAGAGATAGAAAGAGATAGAAAGAGAAAGATAGATAGAGAGAGATAGAGAGAGAGAGATAGAAAGAGAGAGAAAGAGAGAGAGAGAGAGATGGAGAGAGAGATAGAAAGAGAGATAGATAGAAAGAGAGAGAGATAGAAAGAGAGATAGAAAGAGAGAGATAGAAAGAGAGAGATAGAAAGAGAGAGAGATAGAAAGAGAGATAGAAAGAGAGAGAAAAAGATCGAAAGAGATAGAAAGAGACAGAAAGAGAGAGATAGAAAAAGAGAGAGAGATAGAAAGAGAGAGAAAGAAAGAGAGATAGAAAGAGATAGAAAGAGAGAGAAAGAGATAGAAAGAGAGAGAAAGAGAGAGAAAGAGAGAGAGAGATAGAAAGAGATAGAAAGAGAGAGAGATAGAGAGAGAGATAGAGAGAGAAAGAGAGAGAGAGATAGAAAGAGGTAGAAAGAGATAGAAAGAGACAGAAAGAGACAGAAAGAGATAGAAAGAGAGAAAGAGAGAGATAGAAAGAGAGAGATAGAAAGAGAGAGGTAGAAAGAGAGAGAGATAGAAAGAGAGAGAGAGATAGAAAGACATAGAAAGAGATAGAAAGAGAGAGAGAAAGAGAGAGATAGAAAGAGAGAGATAGAAAGAGAGAGATAGAGATAGAAAGAGATAGAAAGAGAGAGATAGAAAGAGAGAGATAGAGATAGAAAGAGATAGAAAGAGAGAGATAGAAAGAGAGAGATAAAAAGAGATAGAAAGAGATAGAAAGAGAGAGATAGAAAGAGAGAGATAGAAAGCGATAGAAAGAGATAGAATGAGATAGAAAGAAATAGAAAGAGATAGAAAGAGAGAGATAGAAAGAGATAGAAAGAGAGAGATAGAAAGAGAGATAGAAAGAGATAGAAAGAGAGAGAAAGAGAGAGAGACAGAAAGAGATAGAAAGAGAGAGATAGAAAGAGAGAGATAGAAAGAGAGAGAGAGATAGAAAGAGAGAGAGATAGAAAGAAAGCGAGAGAGAGATAGAAAGAGATAGAAAGAGAGAGATAGAGATAGAAAGAGAGAGATAGAAAGAGAGAGATAGAAAGAGAGAGAGAGAAAGACAGAGATAGAAAGAGAGAGATAGAAAGAGAGAGGTAGAAAGAGAGAGAGATAGAAAGAGAGAGAGAGATAGAAAGACATAGAAAGAGATAGAAAGAGAGAGATAGAAAGAGATAGAAAGAAAGAGATAGAAAGAGAGAGATAGAAAGAGATAGAAAGAGATAGATAGAAAGAGATAGCAAGAGAGAGATAGAGATAGAAAGAGATAGAAAGAGAGAGATAGAAAGAGATAGAAAAAGATAGAAAGAGATAGAAAGAGAGAGATAGAAAGAGAGAGATAGAAAGAGATAGAAAGAAATAGAAAGAGATAGAAAGAGAGAGATAGAAAGAGATAGAAAGAGAGAGATAGAAAGAGAGAGATAGAAAGAGAAAGAGAGAAAAGAGATAGAAAGAGAGAGAAAGAGATAGAAAGAGAGAGAGAGATAGGGATAGAGATAGAGAGACAGAGAGATAGAGAGAGAGATAGAGAGAGATAAAGAGAGAGATAGAAAGAGAGAGATAGAGATAGAAAGAGATAGAAAGAGAGAGATAGAAAGAGATAGAAAGAGATAGAAAGAGATAGAAAGAGAGAGATAGAAAGAAAGAGATAGAAAGAGAGAGATAGAAAGCGATAGAAAGAGATAGAATGAGATAGAAAGAAATAGAAAGAGATAGAAAGAGAGAGATAGAAAGAGATAGAAAGAGAGAGATAGAAAGAGAGATAGAAAGAGATAGAAAGAGAGAGAAAGAGAGAGAGACAGAAAGAGATAGAAAGAGAGAGATAGAAAGAGAGAGATAGAAAGAGAGAGAGATAGAAAGAAAGCGAGAGAGAGATAGAAAGAGATAGAAAGAGAGAGATAGAAAGAGAGAGAGAGAAAGAGAGAGAGAGAAAGACAGAGATAGAAAAAGAGAGATAGAGAGAGAGATTGAAAGAGAGAGAGATAGAAAGAGAGATAGAGATAGAAAGAGATAGAAAGAGAGAAAGAGAGAGATAGAAAGAGAGAGATAGAAAGAGAGAGGTAGAAAGAGAGAGAGATAGAAAGAGAGAGAGAGATAGAAAGACATAGAAAGAGATAGAAAGAGAGAGATAGAAAGAGATAGAAAGAAAGAGATAGAAAGAGAGAGATAGAAAGAGATAGAAAGAGATAGATAGAAAGAGATAGAAAGAGAGAGATAGAAAGAGATAGAAAGAGAGAGATAGAAAGAGGGAGATAGAAAGAGAGAGAGAGATAGAAAGAGATAGAAAGAAAGAGAGATAGAAAGAGATAGAAAGAGAGAGATAGAAAGAGAGAGATATAAAGAGAGAGAGAGATAGAAAGAGAGAGAGAGATGGAAAGAGAGAGAGATATAGAAAGAGATAGAAAGAGAGACATAGAAAGAGATAGAAAGATATAGAAAGAGATAGAAAAGATAGAAAGAGAGAGATAGAAAGAGAGAGATAGAAAGAGACAGATAGAAAGAGAGATAGAAAGAGAGAGATAGAAAGAGAGAGATAGAAAGAGAGAGAAAGAGAGAGAGATAGAAAGAGATAGAAAGAGATAGAAAGAGAGACAGAAAGAGAAAGATAGAAAGAGAGAGATAGAAAGAGATAGAAAGAGAGATAGAAAGAGATAGAAAGAGAGAGAAAGAGAGAGAGATAGAAAGAGATAGAAAAAGAGAAATAGAAAGAGAGAGATAGAAAGAGAGAGATAGAAAGAGAGAGAGATAGAAAGAGAGAGAGAGAGATAGAAAGAAAGCGAGAGAGAGATAGAAAGAGATAGAAAGAGATAGAAAGAGAGAGATAGAGATAAAAGAGAGAGATAGAAAGAGAGAGATAGAAAGAGAGAGATAGAAAGAGAGAGAGAGAAAGAGAGAGATAGAAAGAGAGAGATAGAAAGGGAGAGGTAGAAAGAGAGAGAGAGATAGAAAGAGAGAGAGAGATAGAAAGACATAGAAAGATAGAAAGAGAGAGATAGAAAGAGATAGAAAAAGATAGAAAGAGATAGAAAGAAATAGAAAGAGATAGAAAGAGAGAGATAGAAAGAGATAGAAAGAGAGAGATAGAAAGAAAGAGATAGAAAGAGATAGAAAGAGAGAGATAGAGAGAGATAGAAAGAGAAAGAGAGAGAAAGAGATAGAAAGAGATAGAAAGAGAGAGTGAGATAGGGATAGAGATACAGAGAGAGAGAGAGAGATAGAGAGAGATAAAGAGAGAGATAGAGAGAGAGATAGAAAGAGAGATAGAAAGAGAGAGATAGAAAGAGAGAGAGATGGAAAGAGAGAGAAAGAGAGAGAGATAGAAAGAGACAGAAAGAGATAGAAGAGAGAGATAGAAAGAGAGAGATAGAAAGAGAGAGATAGAAAGAAAGAGATAGAAAGAGATAGAAAGAGCGAGATAGAAAGAGAGAGAGAGATAGAAAGAGAGAGAGATAGAAAGAATGAGAAAGAGATAGAAAGAGAGAGATAGAAAGAGAGAGATAGAAAGAGAGATGAAAGGAAAGAGAGAGATAGAAAGAGATAGAAAGAGAGAGATAGAAAGAAAGAGATAGAAAGAGATAGAAAGAGAGAGATAGAGAGAGATAGAAAGAGAGAGAGAGAGAGAGAGAGATAGAGAAAGAGATAGAAGAGAGAGAGAGATAGGGATAGAGATAGAGAGACAGAGAGAGAGAGAGAGATAGAGAGAGATAAAGAGAGAGATAGAAAGAGAGAGATAGAAAGAGAGAGAGATAGAAAGAGAGAGATAGAAAGAGAGAGATAGAAAGAGAGAGAGATAGAAAGAGAGAGAAAGAGAGAGATAGAAAGAGACAGAAAGAGATAGAAAGAGAGAGATAGAAAAGAGAGATAGAAAGAGAGAGAGAGAGAGAAAGAAAGAGATAGAAAGAGAGAGATAGATAGAGAAGACAGATAGAAAAAGAGAGAGAGATAGAAAGAGAGTAGAGGAGATAGAAAGAGAGAGAGATAGAAAGAGAGAAAGAGAGAGAGATAGAGAGAGATAGAAAGAGAGAGATAGATAGAAAGAGAGAGATAGAAGAGAGAGAGGAAGAGAGAGAGATAGAAAGAGAGAGAGATAGAAAGAGAGAAGAAAGAGAGAGAGAGAAAGAGAGAGAGAGAAAGAAGAGAGAGAAAAGAGAGATAGAGAAAGAGAGAGTAGAAAGAGAGAGATAGAGAGAGAGAGAGATAGAAAGAGAGAGAAAGAAAGAGAGAGATAGAAAGAGAGAGAGAGAAAGAGAGAGAGAGATAGAAAGAGATAGAAAGAGAGAGAAAGAGAGAGAGATAGAGAGAGAGAGATAGAAAGAGAGAGATAGAAAGAGAGAGATAGAAGAGATAGATAGAGAGAGAAAGAGAGAGTGGAGAGAGAGAGATAGAAAGAGAGAGAGATAGAAAGAGAGAGAAAGAAAGAGAGAGATAGAAAGAGAGAAGATAGAAAGAGAGAGAGATAGAAAGAGAGAGTAGAGAGAGATAGAAAAGAGATAGAAAGAGAGAGAAAGAGAGAGATAGAAAGAGAGAGATAGAAAGAGATAGAAAGAGAGAGATAGAAAGAGAGAGATAGAAAGAGAGATAGAAAGAAAGAGATAGAAAGAGAGAGATAGAAGAAAGAGAGAGATAGAAAGAGAGAGAAAGAGAGAGATAGAAAGAGATAGAAAGAGAGAGATAGAAAGAGAGAGAGATAGAAAGAGAGAGAGATAGAAAGAGAGAGAGATAGAAAGAGAGAGAAAGAAAGAGAGAGAATAGAAAGAGAGAGATAGAAAAGAGAGAGATAGAAAGAGATAGAGAGAGAGAAAGAGAGAGAGATAGAAAGAGAGAGATAGGAGATAGAAAGAGAGAGAGATAGAAAGAGAAAGAGAAGAAAGAGAGAGAAGATAGAAAGAGAGAGATAGAAAGAGATAGAAAGAGAGAGAAAGAAAGAGAGAGATAGAAAGAGATAGAAAGAGATAGAAAGAGAGAGATAGAAAGAGGATAGAGAGAGATAGAAAGAGAGAAATAAGAAAGAGAGAGATAGAAAGAGAGAGATAGAAAGAGAGAGAAAAAGAGAGAGATAGAAAGAGATAGAAAGAGAGAGATAGAAAGAGAGAGATAGAAAGAGAGAGAAAGAAAGAGAGGAATAGAAAGAGAGAAGAGATAGAAAGAGATAGAAAGAGAGAGATAGAAAGAAAGAGATAGAAAGAGATAGAAAGAGATGGAAAGAGAGAGATAGAAAGAGAGAGATAGAAAGATAGACTGAAAGAGAGAGAGATAGAAAGAGAGAGCTAAAAGAGAGCTAGAAAGAGAGAGATAGAAAGAGAGAGATAGAATTGAGAGAGATAGAATGAGAGAGATAGAAAGAGAGAGAAAGAGAGAGAAAGAGAGAGAGAGATAGAAAGAGAGAGAGATAGAAAGAGAGAGATAGAAAGAGATACAAAGACAGAGATAGAAAGAGAGAGATAGAAAGAGATAGAAAGAGAGAGATAGAAAGAGAGAGATAGAAAGAGAGATATAGAAAGAGAGAAATAAAAAGAGAGAGATAGAAAGAGATAGAAAGAGAGAGATAGAAAGAGAGAGATAGAAAGAGAGAGAAAGAAAGAGATAGATAGAAAGAGAGAGATAGAAAGAGATAGAAAGAGATAGAAAGAGAAAGATAGAAAGAGATAGAAAGAGAGAGATAGAAAGAGAGATATAGAAAGAGAGAGATAGAAAGAGAGATATAAAAAGAGAGAGAAAGAAAGAGATAGAAAGAGAGAGATAGAAAGAGAGAGAAAGAAAGAGAGAGATAGAAAGAGAGAGAGATAGAAAGAGAGAGAGATAGAAAGAGATAGAAAGAGAAAGATAGATAGAGAGAGATAGAGAGAGAGAGATAGAAAGAGAGAGAAAGAGAGAGATAGATGGAGAGAGAGATAGAAAGAGAGATAGATAGAAAGAGAGAGAGATAGAAAGAGAGATAGAAAGAGAGAGATAGAAAGAGAGAGATAGAAAGAGAGAGAGATAGAAAGAGAGATAGAAAGAGAGAGAAAAAGATCGAAAGAGATAGAAAGAGACAGAAAGAGACAGAAAGAGAGAGATAGAAAAAGAGAGAGAGATAGAAAGAGAGAGAAAGAAAGAGAGATAGAAAGAGATAGAAAGAGAGAGAAAGAGATAGAAAGAGAGAGAAAGAGAGAGAGAGATAGAAAGAGATAGAAAGAGAGAGAGATAGAGAGAGAGATAGAGAGAGAAAGAGAGAGAGAGATAGAAAGAGGTAGAAAGAGATAGAAAGAGACATAAAGAGACAGAAAGAGATAGAAAGAGAGAAAGAGAGAGATAGAAAGAGAGAGATAGAAAGAGAGAGGTAGAAAGAGAGAGAGATAGAAAGAGAGAGAGAGATAGAAAGACATAGAAAGAGATAGAAAGAGAGAGAGAAAGAGAGAGATAGAAAGAGATAGATAGAGATAGAAAGAGAGAGATAGAGATAGAAAGAGATAGAAAGAGAGAGATAGAAAGAGAGAGATAGAGATAGAAAGAGATAGAAAGAGAGAGATAGAAAGAGAGAGATAAAAAGAGATAGAAAGAGATAGAAAGAGAGAGATAGAAAGAGAGAGATAGAAAGCGATAGAAAGAGATAGAATGAGATAGAAAGAAATAGAAAGAGATAGAAAGAGAGAGATAGAAAGAGATAGAAAGAGAGAGATAGAAAGAGAGATAGAAAGAGAGAGAAAGAGAGAGAGACAGAAAGAGATAGAAAGAGAGAGATAGAAAGAGAGAGATAGAAAGAGAGAGAGAGATAGAAAGAGAGAGAGATAGAAAGAAAGCGAGAGAGAGATAGAAAGAGATAGAAAGAGAGAGATAGAGATAGAAAGAGAGAGATAGAAAGAGAGAGATGGAAAGAGAGAGAGAGAAAGACAGAGATAGAAAGAGAGAGATAGAAAGAGAGAGGTAGAAAGAGAGAGAGATAGAAAGAGAGATAGAAAGAGAGAGAAAAAGATCGAAAGAGATAGAAAGAGACAGAAAGAGACAGAAAGAGAGAGATAGAAAAAGAGAGAGAGATAGAAAGAGAGAGAAAGAAAGAGAGATAGAAAGAGATAGAAAGAGAGAGAAAGATAGAAAGAGAGAGAAAGAGAGAGAAAGAGAGAGAGAGATAGAAAGAGATAGAAAGAGAGAGAGATAGAGAGAGAGATAGAGAGAGAAAGAGAGAGAGAGATAGAAAGAGGTAGAAAGAGATAGAAAGAGACAGAAAGAGACAGAAAGAGATAGAAAGAGAGAAAGAGAGAGATAGAAAGATAGAGATAGAAAGAGAGAGGTAGAAAGAGAGAGAGATAGAAAGAGAGAGAGAGATAGAAAGACATAGAAAGAGATAGAAAGAGAGAGAGAAAGAGAGAGATAGAAAGAGATAGATAGAGATAGAAAGAGAGAGATAGAGATAGAAAGAGATAGAAAGAGAGAGATAGAAAGAGAGAGATAGAGATAGAAAGAGATAGAAAGAGAGAGATAGAAAGAGAGAGATAAAAAGAGATAGAAAGAGATAGAAAGAGAGAGATAGAAAGAGAGAGATAGAAAGCGATAGAAAGAGATAGAATGAGATAGAAAGAAATAGAAAGAGATAGAAAGAGAGAGATAGAAAGAGATAGAAAGAGAGAGAAAGAGAGAGAGACAGAAAGAGATAGAAAGAGAGAGATAGAAAGAGAGAGATAGAAAGAGAGAGAGAGATAGAAAGAGAGAGAGATAGAAAGAAAGCGAGAGAGAGATAGAAAGAGATAGAAAGAGAGAGATAGAGATAGAAAGAGAGAGATAGAAAGAGAGAGATGGAAAGAGAGAGAGAGAAAGACAGAGATAGAAAGAGAGAGATAGAAAGAGAGAGGTAGAAAGAGAGAGAGATAGAAAGAGAGAGAGAGATAGAAAGACATAGAAAGAGATAGAAAGAGAGAGATAGAAAGAGATAGAAAGAAAGAGATAGAAAGAGAGAGATAGAAAGAGATAGAAAGAGATAGATAGAAAGAGATAGCAAGAGAGAGATAGAGATAGAAAGAGATAGAAAGAGAGAGATAGAAAGAGATAGAAAAAGATAGAAAGAGATAGAAAGAGAGAGATAGAAAGAGAGAGATAGAAAGAGATAGAAAGAGATAGAAAGAGATAGAAAGAAATAGAAAGAGATAGAAAGAGAGAGATAGAAAGAGATAGAAAGAGAGAGATAGAAAGAGAGAGATAGAAAGAGAAAGAGAGAAAAAGAGATAGAAAGAGAGAGAAAGAGATAGAAAGAGAGAGAGAGATAGGGATAGAGATAGAGAGACAGAGAGATAGAGAGAGAGATAGAGAGAGATAAAGAGAGAGATAGAAAGAGAGAGATAGAGATAGAAAGAGATAGAAAGAGAGAGATAGAAAGAGATAGAAAGAGATAGAAAGAGAGAGATAGAAAGAAAGAGATAGAAAGAGAGAGATAGAAAGCGATAGAAAGAGATAGAATGAGATAGAAAGAAATAGAAAGAGATAGAAAGAGAGAGATAGAAAGAGATAGAAAGAGAGAGATAGAAAGAGAGATAGAAAGAGATAAAAAGAGAGAGAAAGAGAGAGAGACAGAAAGAGATAGAAAGAGAGAGATAGAAAGAGAGAGATAGAAAGAGAGAGAGATAGAAAGAAAGCGAGAGAGAGATAGAAAGAGATAGAAAGAGAGAGATAGAAAGAGAGAGATAGAAAGAGAGAGATAGAAAGAGAGAGAGAGAAAGACAGAGATAGAAAAAGAGAGATAGAGAGAGAGATTGAAAGAGAGAGAGATAGAAAGAGAGATAGAGATAGAAAGAGATAGAAAGAGAGAAAGAGAGAGATAGAAAGAGAGAGATAGAAAGAGAGAGGTAGAAAGAGAGAGAGATAGAAAGAGAGAGAGAGATAGAAAGACATAGAAAGAGATAGAAAGAGAGAGATAGAAAGAGATAGAAAGAAAGAGATAGAAAGAGAGAGATAGAAAGAGATAGAAAGAGATAGATAGAAAGAGATAGAAAGAGAGAGATAGAAAGAGATAGAAAGAGAGAGATAGAAAGAGGGAGATAGAAAGAGAGAGAGAGATAGAAAGAGATAGAAAGAAAGAGAGATAGAAAGAGATAGAAAGAGAGAGATAGAAAGAGAGAGATATAAAGAGAGAGAGAGATAGAAAGAGAGAGAGAGATGGAAAGAGAGAGAGAGATAGAAAGAGATAGAAAGAGAGACATAGAAAGAGATAGAAAGATATAGAAAGAGATAGAAAAGATAGAAAGAGAGAGATAGAAAGAGAGAGATAGAAAGAGACAGATAGAAAGAGAGATAGAAAGAGAGAGATAGAAAGAGAGAGATAGAAAGAGAGAGATAGAAAGAGAGAGAAAGAGAGAGAGATAGAAAGAGATAGAAAGAGATAGAAAGAGAGACAGAAAGAGAAAGATAGAAAGAGAGAGATAGAAAGAGAGATAGAAAGAGATAGAAAGAGAGAGAAAGAGAGAGATAGAAAGAGATAGAAAAAGAGAAATAGAAAGAGAGAGATAGAAAGAGAGAGATAGAAAGAGAGAGAGATAGAAAGCGAGAGAGAGAGATAGAAAGAAAGCGAGAGAGAGATAGAAAGAGATAGAAAGAGATAGAAAGAGAGAGATAGAGATAAAAAGAGAGAGATAGAAAGAGAGAGATAGAAAGAGAGACAGAGAAAGAGAGAGATAGAAAGAGAGAGATAGAAAGAGAGAGGTAGAAAGAGAGAGAGAGATAGAAAGAGAGAGAGAGATAGAAAGACATAGAAAGATAGAAAGAGAGAGATAGAAAGAGATAGAAAAAGATAGAAAGAGATAGAAAGAAATAGAAAGAAATAGAAAGAGAGAGATAGAAAGAGATAGAAAGAGAGAGATAGAAAGAAAGAGATAGAAAGAGATAGAAAGAGAGAGATAGAGAGAGATAGAAAGAGAAAGAGAGAGAAAGAGATAGAAAGAGATAGAAAGAGAGAGTGAGATAGGGATAGAGATACAGAGAGAGAGAGAGAGATAGAGAGAGATAAAGAGAGAGATAGAAAGAGAGAGATAGAAAGAGAGATAGAAAGAGAGAGATAGAAAGAGAGAGAGATGGAAAGAGAGAGAAAGAGAGAGAGATAGAAAGAGACAGAAAGAGATAGAAAGAGAGAGATAGAAAGAGAGAGATAGAAAGAGAGAGATAGAAAGAAAGAGATAGAAAGAGATAGAAAGAGCGAGATAGAAAGAGAGAGAGAGATAGAAAGAGAGAGAGATAGAAAGAATGAGAAAGAGATAGAAAGAGAGAGATAGAAAGAGAGAGATAGAAAGAGAGATGGAAAGAGATAGAAAGAGAGAGATAGAAAGAGAGAGAGATAGAAAAAGAGAGAGATAGAAAGAGAGAGAGATAGAAAGAGAGAGATAGAGAGAGAGATAGAAAGAGGGAGATAGAAAGAGAGAGAGAGATAGAAAGAGATAGAAAGAAAGAGAGATAGAAAGAGATAGAAAGAGAGAGATAGAAAGAGAGAGATAGAAAGAGAGAGAGAGATAGAAAGAGAGAGAGAGATGGAAAGAGAGAGAGATAGAAAGAGATAGAAAGAGAGACATAGAAAGAGATAGAAAGATATAGAAAGAGATAGAAAAGATAGAAAGAGAGAGATAGAAAGAGAGAGATAGAAAGAGACAGATAGAAAGAGAGATAGAAAGAGAGAGATAGAAAGAGAGAGAAAGAGAGAGAGATAGAAAGAGATAGAAAGAGATAGAAAGAGAGACAGAAAGAGAAAGATAGAAAGAGAGAGATAGAAAGAGATAGAAAGAGAGATAGAAAGAGATAGAAAGAGAGAGAAAGAGAGAGAGATAGAAAGAGATAGAAAAAGAGAGATAGAAAGAGAGAGATAGAAAGAGAGAGATAGAAAGAGAGAGAGATAGAAAGAGAGCGAGAGAGATAGAAAGAAAGCGAGAGAGAGATAGAAAGAGATAGAAAGAGAGAGATAGAAAGAGAGAGATAGAAAGAGAGAGAGAGAAAGAGAGAGATAGAAAGAGAGAGATAGAAAGAGAGAGGTAGAAAGAGAGAGAGATATAGAAAGAGAGAGAGATAGAAAGACATAGAAAGATAGAAAGAGAGAGATAGAAAGAGATAGAAAGTGAGAGATAGAAAGAGAGAGATAGAAAGAGATAGAAAGAGATAGAAAGAGAGAGATAGAGATAGAAAGAGATAGAAAGAGAGAGATGGAAAGAGAGAGATAGAGATAGAAAAAGATAGAAAGAGATAGAGAGAGATAGAAAGAGAGAGATAGAAAGAGATAGAAAGAAATAGAAAGAAATAGAAAGAGATAGAAAGAGATAGATAGAAAGAGATAGAAAGAGAGAGATAGACAGAAAGAGATAGAAAGAGAGAGATAGAAAGAGAGAGATAGAAAGAGAAAGAGAGAGAAAGAGATAGAAAGAGATAGAAAGAGAGAGAAAGAGATAGAAAGAGAGAGAGATAGGGATAGAGAGACAGAGAGATAGAGAGAGAGATAGAGAGATAGAGAGAGAGATAGAAAGAGAGAGATAGAAAGAGAGAGATAGAAAGAGAGGTAGAAAGAGAGAGATAGAAAGAGATAGATAGAAAGAGAGAGATAGAAAGAGAGAGAAAGAGAGAGATAGAAAGAGATAGATAGAAAGAGAGAGATAGAAAGAGAGAGAAAGAAAGAGAGAGAAAGAGATAGAAAGAGATAGAAAGAGATAGAAAGAGATATAAAGAGAGAGAGATATAAAGAGAGAGATAGAAAGAGAGAGGGATAGAAAGAGAGAGAGATAGAAAGAGAGATAGAAAGAGAGAGATAGAAAGAGATAGAAAGAGAGAGATAGATTGAGAAAGACAGATAGAAAAAGAGAGAGAGATAGAAAGAGAGATAGAAAGAGATAGAAAGAGAGAGAAAGATAGAAAGAGAGAGAAAGAGAGAGAGGGATAGAAAGAGAGAGATAGATAGAAAGAGAGAGATAGAAAGAGAGAGAGATAGAAAGAGAGAGAGATAGAAATAGAGATATAAAGAGAGAGATAGAAAGAGAGAGAGAGAGATAGAAAGAGAGATAAAAAGAGATATAGAAAGAGAGATAGAAAGAGAGAGATAGAAATAGAGATAGAGAGAGATAGAAAGAGAGAGAAAGAAAGAGAGAGATAGAAAGAGAGAGAGAAAGAGAGAGAGATAGAAAGAGATAGAAAGAGAGAGAAAGAGAGAGAGATAGAAAGAGAGAGAGATAGAAATAGAGAGATAGAAAGAGAGAGATAGAGAGAGATAGAAAGAGAGAGAAAGAGAGAGAGAGATAGAAAGAGAGAGAGAGATAGAAAGAGAGAGAGATAGAAAGAAAGAGAGATAGAAATAGAGAGAGATAGAAAGAGAGAGAGATAGAAAGAGAGAGATAGAGAGAGATAGAAAGAGATAGAAAGAGAGAGAAAGAGAGAGATAGAAAGAGAGAGATAGAAAGAGATAGAAAGAGAGAGATAGAAAGAGAGAGATAGAAAGAGAGATAGAAAGAGAGAGATAGAAAGAGAGAGATAGAAAGAGAGATAGAAAGAGAGAGAAAGAGAGAGATAGAAAGAGATAGAAAGAGAGAGATAGAAAGAGAGAGAGATAGAAAGAGAGAGATAGAAAGAGAGAGAGATAGAAAGAGAGAGAAAGAAAGAGAGAGAACTAGAAAGAGAGAGATAGAAAGAGAGAGATAGAAAGAGATAGAGAGATAGAAAGAGAGAGAGAGAGATAGAAAGAGCGATTGAGATAGAAAGAGAGAGAGATAGAAAGAGAAAGAGATAGAAAGAGAGAGATAGAAAGAGATAGAAAGAGATAGAAAGAGAGAGAAAGAAAGAGAGAGATAGAAAGAGATAGAAAGAGATAGAAAGAGAGAGATTGAAAGAGATAGAGATAGAAAGAGAGAAATAGAAAGAGAGATATAGAAAGAGAGAGATAGAAAGAGAGAGATAAAAAGAGAGAGATAGAAAGAGATAGAAAGAGAGAGATAGAAAGAGAGAGATAGAAAGAGAGAGAAAGAAAGAGAGAGATAGAAAGAGAGAGAGATAGAAAGAGATAGAAAGAGAGAGATAGAAAGAGAGAGATAGAAAGAGATAGAAAGAGATGGAAAGAGAGAGATAGAAAGAGAGAGATAGAAAGAGAGACCGAAAGAGAGAGAGATAGAAAGAGAGAGCTAGAAAGAGAGGTAGAAAGAGAGAGATAGAAAGAGAGAGATAGAATGAGAGAGATAGAAAGAGAGAGAAAGAGAGAGAGAGATAGAAAGAGAGAGAGATAGAAAGAGAGAGATAGAAAGAGATACAAAGACAGAGATAGAAAGAGAGAGATAGAAAGAGATAGAAAGAGAGAGATAGAAAGAGAGAGATAGAAAGAGAGATATAGAAAGAGAGAAATAAAAAGAGAGAGATAGAAAGAGATAGAAAGAGAGAGATAGAAAGAGAGAGATAGAAAGAGAGAGAAAGAAAGAGAGAGATAGAAAGAGAGAGATAGAAAGAGATAGAAAGAGATAGAAAGAAATAGAAAGAGATAGAAAGAGAAAGATAGAAAGAGATAGAAAGAGAGAGATAGAAAGAGAGATATAGAAAGAGAGAGATAGAAAGAGAGATATAAAAAGAGAGAGAAAGAAAGAGATAGAAAGAGAGAGATAGAAAGAGAGAGAAAGAAAGAGAGAGATAGAAAGAGAGAGAGATAGAAAGAGAGAGAGATAGAAAGAGATAGAAAGAGAAAGATAGATAGAGAGAGATAGAAAGAGAGAGAGATAGAAAGAGAGAGAAAGAGAGAGAAAGAGAGAGAGAGATAGAAGGAGAGAGAGATAGAAAGAGAGATAGATAGAAAGAGAGAGAGATAGAAAGAGAGATAGAAAGAGAGAGATAGAAAGAGAGAGATAGAAAGAGAGAGAGATAGAAAGAGATAGAAAGAGAGAGATAGAAAGAGAGAGATAGAAAGAGATAGAAAGAGATGGAAAGAGAGAGATAGAAAGAGAGAGATAGAAAGAGAGACCGAAAGAGAGAGAGATAGAAAGAGAGAGCTAGAAAGAGTGGTAGAAAGAGAGATGTCGGGGAAAAAGAGAATATATATATTTGTAACTTTTATATTCTTGTAACTTTTATACGCTTTTTTGCTAATGTACTAACCACCATTTTGTGTCATATAACAATAAGCTTTCCTTGCTACGTAATACTCAAATCGAAACTTAAACTAAGACATTTCCAGTGTTGCCAAGACTTATTTCAGAGAAACGAAACAAGATTATAAGCTGACGGCTGCAATATCTGCCCAGAGACTGAGATAAGGAGATGTGGACCAATCAGGAGTGGCCAGACACTGGACTTTCATGGTTTACCCCGCCCCGGACAACCCCTTTTCCCTCCCATTATGTAGTGTATTTAGATTTGTGTATGTAAAAATAAACGCAGAACATTGCTGAGGATGTTGACTGTAGTAGTCTTCTGAGCATGCTCTGAGCTTGAACCAGCTTGTTGTCTGACTCATTCTTTGAATGGTTGACCCATGCTCATAGTTTGAATTTGGAGTGACTGGAGGACGAGTGGAATGTCATCACGACCCCCACAAATGGCGCCCAACGTGGGGCGTGGCTAGCGGTACGCCGCCCTCTCGGACCCATATTGCTGACTTCCCTGGTGGTGACCGCGGTGGCTGAATTTGAGGCCTGATCAACCTCCATCGAACACGGTAAGTTGAGATGTATTTTATATGTCTCACTTGCCTGTGTGTCAGCCGCAGCGGTTCCTGTGGGGTTGTTAGGTTGGATCTGGGTGGGTGACCGGTCGAGTGGTGAGACCTTGGGCGTCCCGCACCACGTCCTGAACCAGCAAGTGTTAAAACGAGTGACGTCGCATGCCTGCGCGTGCTCGTGTGCACACCACCTCCTCCTCCCCCGGTCACTGTACTTTTCTTAGATAGCTGCCTCCCGTAACTGATAGTCGAAGTTTCAAAGCATTCCTGAATTGTAGTGTAAGGTGTTGTGCTGTCAGAATCTGTGACGAATTGAGGAGTATTCTTCGTCTAATACAGAGACTGCTGTAAAGTCAAGGTTAGGAAACAGTGTATTGAGAGGTGACTCTACACTGACGGGTGATGCCGTGTTAGGAAAGGAGACAGATTGAGAGGTTACTCTCTGTCTTGTCAGTGTATTGAGAGGTGTACTCTACACTGACGGGTGGTGCCGTAGTAGGAAAGAAGACGAATTGAGAGGTGCTCTTCGTCTTATACAGAGAAACCTCATAAGGAGGGGTTCTGCTGTCAGTCAGGGTGCCGTGGTGAGTCGTACTGTAAAGTCGCCATTCAAGGTTAGGGAAGGGACAGATTGAGAGGTTACTCTCTGTCTTATCAGTGTATTGAGAGGTGTACTCTACACTGAGGAGTGGCGACCTGTCGGCTGCACCAGTGATCTGAGTCGCGACAGATCATTGCATTCTATAAGAAAATGTTGTGTATATTCAAATTTGAAAGATCTCGTAAGTTGCGGAATGCTGCTGTGGGAGTTAAGCCAATTAGTGGAGTTACGGGAAGGCAAGAAGGCAAGAAGAATGTTAGGAATTTGTAGAATATGATAAGCTTATGAATGTGTTACACAGAAGTTGGGAAAGTTGGGTGAGGATTTCTGCAAGCACATCTTAGAGTAGATGGTGCAGGGGGGGGACAGAGAATGCCGAGCCTTTGTTCGGATACATGAAAGCTGCAGATTGTGATTTGTTATGTGACCCTAAATTGGCCGTAACCCCGTTGATGCCTGTCACTACACCGAGCCCTCAGCCACCACCCTATAATGGCGCCGACGCTAAATCATCGGAAGGATGGATGTGTCGTATGTGCTGACAGCAGAACCCGAAGTTCTGCTGTGTCTGTGGGGGGGGGGCCGCCCATGGCACGATGCCCAGCCTGCCCCCAAGAACAATTCCACCCCCACTCCCCCCTCCTCCCTCCAACGGCCATCTTACTACACCTCTTACTTGTTGTGGGAGGCCCGGAAAGCCCCAATCCGGCCTATATCCACTACTAGATCCGTCCGGTGCATATTACCAGCCACCAGCACAGGTGGAAAAGCCCGTAGTCCCAGAGTACCCATCTGAAACTAATGTGACACCCTCTGCTCCAGTCCACGATGCTGAGACGCTTCCCCTGTTTCCTATGGGAGTCACCCACAACCCTGGGGATATCCTCCTCAACTCCCCAGAATTTCAGGCCAGACTGCTCTCCCTCCGCCAACATACTGTTACTCAAGACGATACGGAGCCAGATGAGGGATGGGCTCAAGATACTCCAGCCCCCCCCCCTCCTTTACCCCATACGTCTCCTATAGCATCCTCCACCCCATATCCATTACCCATACTCCGGCCCTTGCTCCAAGCAACTGCTGAAAGAGCACCACCCCCCCAGCCCCTCAGAAGTCTGGGACCCCTGCCGCTCCCGTAATCTAGTAGACCCATCAGGACACCCTGTCACTCTGTCAATAGGCTATGGTGACATCCTTACACATCGGGTGGGGGCCATAGTCAACCCTGCAAACACCTGTATGAGCCATGTTGGAGGATTGGTTCGTAAAATTGCCCTTGCTGCTGGTTCTACTCTGGCTGCAGAATGCCAGGCTCACTTAGCCGAAAACGGAGAGCTTTCAAAAGGCCATGAATTCCACAAAAGCAGGATCCCTTAGTACGTATGAATCCGGCCTAGAATACATGAAACAGTTAAAAGCCTGGGCTCAGAATCGCTTGTCAGATCAAGCTGGGTCTGTACAAGATGTTCAACAAGACCCTGATGAATCTGTGGAAAGATCTGCTGCAAGACTCAGCATGCATTTTGAGGATCTTGGATACAGTCCTCACGTCAAGATGCAGGCCGCCCTGTTGGTTCAGGCCCTAGTAGATGGCCTACAAGACGCTCTCAGAGATGACGTTCTGAGGGTACGCCCCGAGATTCGTTCTTCTTCTTTTAACGACGTAGTGAACATTGTCAAAGCTTTCCAAAAAGCCATGCTAAAAATGGAAAAGGATACTAAGCCAAAGAAGAAAACCGCTCCTGCCATGGTATATCAAGCTCAAAAAAGCTACCCACCCCCTGGCAACCAACATGGAATCAAATGGGTAATGGTTAAAGGTACAGGTGATGATACTCCTCCCACATATAGAAGACAAGACAAAAGAGATGACAGGGGATCATCTAGAAACAGAAGACAATCTCGTGATTCTGAAGGACGAATGTTGTGTTGGGAGTGTGGTAGCCTTGACCACATCCTCAGAGACTGTCACTTTACAGGTGGACCATCAACCACTGGAGTTCCTGGTGGACACTGGGGCGGCCACATCTGTCATTTCCTCTGCACAGCTCCCTCCTTCTGTATCCCTATCACCGGATACCCTCACCTGTGTTGGGGTGGAAGGCCAACATATTTCCTTTCCACTCACAGTCCCTGTGTCTGCAGGACCGTTCACCGGAGTACTCACAAGATTCTTGGTCTCTGAAACTTGCCCTGTCAATCTGTTGGGAGCCGATCTCTTAGAGCGAATGAAGGCAACAATTACCTTCGGAAACCATGGTATGGAGCTTTTTTTGCGGGACCCTCATTCCGAACAAGGGACTGAAGACCACTGTGTTTTTAAAGCCTTCCCTCTCATGATGATGACCATACAACCTCACAGTTCCCTCACTCTCTGTGGTCCAGTGGGCCAGAGGACGTCGGCCTCCTGCAGGTTCCCCCGGTCCGAGTACACCTCAAGCCTGGACACAGGTATCCACGGTTGCCACAATACCCCCTCAAGGCTGCACAAGAACAACACTTGGGTACCCAAATCGTTTCCCTCCTGGAATCAGGAGTCCTTGTCAGATGTGTATCTCCATGCAATACACCCCTCTTTTCTGTAAAAAGGAAAACCGCTCCAGGAGAGCCTCCAAAATACCGGTTGGTTCAGGATCTCAGAGCCGTCAATGCAGCTACCATTTTAGAAACTCCAGTGGTACCCAACCCAAACACCCTTTTGTCTCAGGTGCCTCCAACGGCCACCTTGTTCACGGTGTTAGATCTGGCCAACGCCTTCTTCAGTATACCCTTACATGAAGATTCGTGGTTTCTTTTTGCCTTCACCTTTCAAGGAGCACAGTTTACATGGACCAGGACTCCACAAGGAGCCCAGAACTCTCCTAACCAATTCACTCATTCTATGAAGTCTATTCTGGAGCCATGGGTTCAAGAGAACCCTCAGGTCACCTTTCTACAGTATGTGGATGATCTTTTACTCTGTGGCACTGAAGAAAATTTGCCAGAGATGTCAGAATCCCTTCTCTGGTTTTTTCACTCAGCTAACTGTAAAGTCTCGAAAGGCGAAGTCCAATGGTGTCTGCCCAAGGTCATTTTCCTCGGACATTGTATATCACAAGGTGCTAGACATCTGACTGAAGAAAGAAAACAAGCCATCATGGATATCACCTTCCCAACCACCTACTCCGCTATGCAGACTTTCCTTGGCCTCATCACTTACTGCAGGCAATGGATCCCTGATGCCTCAAAGCTCATGCAACCCCTGTACGATTGTTTCAAGGATGAAGGCTCAGTTTGGTTTCATGCTGAAGATCCACGTGTTTCTCATCAACACAGACTATGTTTTGACCGCCTTAAACAGGCTGTTGTCTCTGCCCCGGCCTTGGGCTTACCGGACTATACTCAGCCATTTCACCTTTTTGTCTCGGAATCGGAAGGTCATGCCTCTAGAGTTCTAGCACAACGCTATGATCATAAGTATCAGCCTTTGGGCTACTACTCAGCCCGCCTGGACCCTGTCGCCCGAACTGCCCCCACGTGCCTTAAGGCGGTCCACGCTGCTCACATCCTTTTTGACAAGTCAGCTGATATCGTCCTTGGACATGATCTAGTTATACAGGCTGGCCATGATCTCTCAACTATTCTGCAACAAACATCTCCGAAACATCTAACCAACCAAAGACACCTGCGGCTGCAGTGTTCCCTATTGTTGCCCTCCAATATAACATTTACCATATGTCTGACTATCAATCCTGCCACTTTGCCTCCACCTTCTAGGGGGGAGGGTGAGGAGGGTGAAGGTCCATTGGTGGAACCTCATGATTGTATAAAAATTTTGCAGGAAGAGACTTCTGCTCCAGAGAATATGGTGGCACATCCGCTCGCAGACCCTGCCTTGCACCTATGGACTGATGGATCCCGTTTCGCAGACCCTCAAGGGAAGTTCCACACGGGATATGCTGTCACAACAGACCTAACAGTTCTGAAGGCTGAAGCTCTACCACCATACATGTCTGCACAAGAAGCTGAACTTGTGGCTCTCACAGAGGCCTGCCACCTGGCAGCAGGAACAAAGGCGAATATGTATATACCGATTCCAGGTATGGACATGGAATTTGCAATGATTCTGGACTCTTGTGGAAGTCTAGAGGATTCATCACAGCTGCAGGTACACCAGTGAAACATGTCTCATGGATTAAGGCCCTAATGAAGGCCCTGGAACTATCCATTCAGGTTGCTGTTATGAAGGTCAAGGCTCATGGAAGACTAGAATCCAGAGAAGCCAGGGGCAACCACCTAGCTGACCAAGCAGCCAAGACTGCAGCAGTGGAGAATGTGTCATCAAAGTGGCAGGAAAAGGAAGAAGAGATAGGGGAGACCCTGCAAACCGTAGCTGTGGCGCTCACTAGAGAAAGAGCCAAAGAACAGCCGGAGGAAGACCATACAAGTCCAGCGGAGACACGAATGGAATCCAGGGGGGTCAGGATGCCTGAAGAAAAATTGTGTGAGGAACAAAGGGAGACCCCCACTGAAGAAGTCAAGCAATGGAAAGCGGCAGGAGCCGTGCTGGCAGGTCGCAAAGATTCAAAGGTCAACTCGACTCTTTACCAAGTGGATGGGAAGCCTTGCTTGCCTAGACGCATGTACTCAGCTGTGGCAGCATGGGCTCACGGGCCTACACACAGAGGAAAGAATCAAGCCTTGGCATGTATCAAGAAACTGTACTTTGCACCCGGAATCTCTTCCACTGTGACTGCGTACTCAAAATCCTGCTCTGTCTGCGCTACCTGCAACCCAACGTGTACGGCACGGGTCCCTCTCCAACACCTGGCTAAACCAGACTACCCTTGGCAGAGAATACAAGTCGACCATATCCAAATGTCTAAAGCAAGAAAATAGGAGTACGTTTTGGTAGCCGTGGATATGTTCTCAGCCTGGCCCGAGGCCTACACGGTTGTCAACATGACTGCTAAAGTCACAGCCAAGAAACTGATCACCGAAATTGCCTGCAGATTTGGAGTTCCCCAAATCATAGAATCGGACCAAGGACCAGCTTTCACAGCAAATATCTACGAAGAACTCTGGAACATGTTGGGAACAGATTTGGGCCTCCACACTCCATACCATCCTGCCAGTTCAGGCAAAGTGGAGAGAATGAATTCCACACTCAAGACCCAGCTCTTGAAAATGACCCAAGATCATCCCCTCCCCTGGCCCGACCCACTCCCCATAGTATTGCATCACATCACACACACTTCTCAGGCCAAACATGGGCTGACTCCCTATAAAATTTTGTTTGGGACCCCACCCAAGATAGGAGAGATTAGGCCCCAAGAGTTGTCCGAAACAAATGATAGAGTGGTAAAATTTGTGATTGTTTTGTCTAGAGAATTGACTAACACCCGCTCTCCAGTATCTGCTTCTCTCCCAGAATCTACAGGTGATGCAGTACATGATTTCACCCCAGGCGATCTAGTGTATGTGAAGAAGTTTGTCCGGAAAGACTGCCTCCAGCCGCGGTTCGAGGGACCGTACACTGTGCTTCTCACCACCCCGACGGCCCTGAAGCTTGAGGGCAAGAGCACCTGGATTCACGCCTCCCACTGCAAGAGAGACAGAACGAGTCTATAAAAGATGACTACCTTCTTCTATATCCTTTCCATATGCTTACTGTCTGTCCCAGGGTGGACAGCTACCACACAGGGGTAGATACCTCCTTCTTCTCAGGTTGGTTGGGAGCGCTCAAGGGATTCCTCCAACAAGTTTGTCTAGTAATGGGAGGTCTACTAGTATTGGGCCTGGTGGTCCTGTGCTGCATAGTCCCCTTATATAGAGAAATACACTCCTTTGAACAAGTCTGACCAGACCCCCCCATAACAAAGTCCAATTGAAAGATTCAGTTTAGGATCAGTTGGGAGAACTCCATGTGTCATCCAGGATAGGGCTCGATTGTCTGGGGGCGTCCCATAAGGGGGCAGCTTCTAAGATGATTGGGTGAAGAAATCCACCTCCCCTCTCCCCACACATGGACAGTCTCAAAGGCCCCGAAGCAAAGGAAAGCTTAGTGTTTAGGGGGGAATGTCGGGGAAAAAGAGAATATATATATTTGTAACTTTTATATTCTTGTAACTTTTATACGCTTTTTTGCTAATGTACTAACCACCATTTTGTGTCATATAACAATAAGCTTTCCTTGCTACGTAATACTCAAATCGAAACTTAAACTAAGACATTTCCAGTGTTGCCAAGACTTATTTCAGAGAAACGAAACAAGATTATAAGCTGACGGCTGCAATATCTGCCCAGAGACTGAGATAAGGAGATGTGGACCAATCAGGAGTGGCCAGACACTGGACTTTCATGGTTTACCCCGCCCCGGACAACCCCTTTTCCCTCCCATTATGTAGTGTATTTAGATTTGTGTATGTAAAAATAAACGCAGAACATTGCTGAGGATGTTGACTGTAGTAGTCTTCTGAGCATGCTCTGAGCTTGAACCAGCTTGTTGTCTGACTCATTCTTTGAATGGTTGACCCATGCTCATAGTTTGAATTTGGAGTGACTGGAGGACGAGTGGAATGTCATCACGACCCCCACAGAGAGATAGAAAGAGAGAGATAGAATGAGAGAGATAGAAAGAGAGAGAAAGAGAGAGAAAGAGAGAGAGAGATAGAAAGAGAGAGAGATAGAAAGAGAGAGATAGAAAGAGATACAAAGACAGAGATAGAAAGAGAGAGATAGAAAGAGATAGAAAGAGAGAGATAGAAAGAGAGAGATAGAAAGAGAGATATAGAAAGAGAGAAATAAAAAGAGAGAGATAGAAAGAGATAGAAAGAGAGAGATAGAAAGAGAGAGAAAGAAAGAGAGAGATAGAAAGAGAGAGATAGAAAGAGATAGAAAGAGATAGAAAGAGATAGAAAGAAATAGAAAGAGATAGAAAGAGAAAGATAGAAAGAGATAGAAAGAGAGAGATAGAAAGAGAGATATAGAAAGAGAGAGATAGAAAGAGAGATATAAAAAGAGAGAGAAAGAAAGAGATAGAAAGAGAGAGATAGAAAGAGAGAGAAAGAAAGAGAGAGATAGAAAGAGAGAGAGATAGAAAGAGAGAGAGATAGAAAGAGATAGAAAGAGAAAGATAGATAGAGAGAGATAGAAAGAGAGAGAGATAGAAAGAGAGAGAAAGAGAGAGAAAGAGAGAGAGAGATAGAAGGAGAGAGAGATAGAAAGAGAGATAGATAGAAAGGGAGAGAGATAGAAAGAGAGATAGAAAGAGAGAGATAGAAAGAGAGAGATAGAAAGAGAGAGAGATAGAAAGAGAGATAGAAAGAGAGAGAAAAAGATCGAAAGAGATAGAAAGAGACAGAAAGAGACAGAAAGAGAGAGATAGAAAAAGAGAGAGAGATAGAAAGAGAGAGAAAGAAAGAGAGATAGAAAGAGATAGAAAGAGAGAGAAAGAGATAGAAAGAGAGAGAAAGAGAGAGAAAGAGAGAGAAAGAGAGAGAGAGATAGAAAGAGATAGAAAGAGAGAGAGATAGAGAGAGAGATAGAAAGAGAGAGAAAGAGATAGAAAGAGAGAGAGAGATAGAAAGAGGTAGAAAGAGATAGAAAGAGATAGAAAGAGACAGAAAGAGATAGAAAGAGAGAAAGAGAGAAAGAGAGAGATAGAAAGAGAGAGGTAGAAAGAGAGAGAGATAGAAAGAGAGAGAGAGATAGAAAGACATAGAAAGAGATAGAAAGAGAGAGATAGAAAGAGATAGAGATAGAAAGAGAGAGATAGAGATAGAAAGAGATAGAAAGAGAGAGATAGAAAGAGAGAGATAGAGATAGAAAGAGATAGAAAGAGAGAGATAGAAAGAGATAGAAAGAGATAGAAAGAGAGAGATAGAAAGAGAGAGATAGAAAGCGATAGAAAGAGATAGAATGAGATAGAAAGAAATAGAAAGAGATAGAAAGAGAGAGATAGAAAGAGATAGAAAGAGAGAGATAGAAAGAGAGATAGAAAGAGATAGAAAGAGAGAGAAAGAGAGAGAGACAGAAAGAGATAGAAAGAGAGAGATAGAAAGAGAGAGAGAGATAGAAAGAGAGAGAGATAGAAAGAAAGCGAGAGAGAGATAGAAAGAGATAGAAAGAGAGAGATAGAGATAGAAAGAGAGAGATAGAAAGAGAGAGATAGAAAGAGAGAGAGAGAAAGACAGAGATAGAAAGAGAGAGATAGAGAGAGAGATTGAAAGAGAGAGAGATAGAAAGAGAGATAGAGATAGAAAGAGATAGAAAGAGAGAAAGAGAGAGATAGAAAGAGAGAGATAGAAAGAGAGAGGTAGAAAGAGAGAGAGATAGAAAGAGAGAGCGAGATAGAAAGACATAGAAAGAGATAGAAAGAGAGAGATAGAAAGAGATAGAAAGAAAGAGATAGAAAGAGAGAGATAGAAAGAGATAGAAAGAGATAGATAGAAAGAGATAGAAAGAGAGAGATAGAGATAGAAAGAGATAGAAAGAGAGAGATAGAAAGAGATAGAAAAAGATAGAAAGAGATAGAAAGAGAGAGATAGAAAGAGAGAGATAGAAAGAGATAGAAAGAGATAGAAAGAGATAGAAAGAAATAGAAAGAGATAGAAAGAGAGAGATAGAAAGAGATAGAAAGAGAGAGATAGAAAGAGAGAGATAGAAAGAGAAAGAGAGAAAGAGATAGAAAGAGAGAGAAAGAGATATAAAGAGAGAGAGATAGGGATAGAGATAGAGAGACAGAGAGATAGAGAGAGAGATAGAGAGAGATAAAGAGAGAGATAGAAAGAGAGAGATAGAGATAGAAAGAGATAGAAAGAGAGAGATAGAAAGAGAGAGATAGAAAGAGATAGAAAGAGATAGAAAGAGATAGAAAGAGAGAGATAGAAAGAAAGAGATAGAAAGAGAGAGATAGAAAGCGATAGAAAGAGATAGAATGAGATAGAAAGAAATAGAAAGAGATAGAAAGAGACAGATAGAAAGAGATAGAAAGAGAGAGATAGAAAGAGAGATAGAAAGAGATAGAAAGAGAGAGAAAGAGAGAGAGACAGAAAGAGATAGAAAGAGAGAGATAGAAAGAGAGAGATAGAAAGAGAGAGATAGAAAGAGAGAGAGATAGAAAGAAAGCGAGAGAGAGATAGAAAGAGATAGAAAGAGAGATATAGAGATAGAAAGAGAGAGATAGAAAGAGAGAGATAGAAAGAGAGAGAGAGAAAGACAGAGATAGAAAGAGAGAGATAGAGAGAGAGATTGAAAGAGAGAGAGATAGAAAGAGAGATAGAGAAAGAAAGAGATAGAAAGAGAGAAAGAGAGAGATAGAAAGAGAGAGATAGAAAGAGAGAGGTAGAAAGAGAGAGAGATAGAAAGAGAGAGAGAGATAGAAAGACATAGAAAGAGATAGAAAGAGAGAGATAGAAAGAGATAGAAAGAAAGAGATAGAAAGAGAGAGATAGAAAGAGATAGAAAGAGATAGATAGAAAGAGATAGAAAGAGAGAGATAGAAAGAGATAGAAAGAGAGAGATAGAAAGAGAGAGATAGAAAGAGATAGAAAAAGATAGAAAGAGATAGAAAGAGAGAGATAGAAAGAGAGAGATAGAAAGAGAGAGATAGAAAGAGATAGAAAGAGATAGAAAGAAATAGAAAGAGATAGAAAGAGAGAGATAGAAAGAGATAGAAAGAGAGAGATAGAAAGAAAGAAAGAGATAGAAAGAGAGAGATAGAAAGAGAGAGATAGAAAGAGAAAGAGAGAGAAAGAGATAGAAAGAGATAGAAAGAGAGAGAAAGAGATAGAAAGATAGAGAGAGATAGGGATAGAGATATAGAGACAGAGAGACAGAGAGAGATAGAGAGAGATAGAGAGAGAGAGATAGAAAGAGAGAGAGAGATAGAAAGAGAGAGATAGAAAGAGAGAGATAGAAAGAGAGATAGAGAGAGAGATAGAAAGAGATAGAAAGAGAGAGAAAGAGAGAGAGACAGAAAGAGATAAAAAGAGAGAGATAGAAAGAGAGAGATAGAAAGAGAGAGATAGAAAGAGATAGAAACAGACAGAAAGAGATAGAAAGAGATAGAAAGAGAGAGATATAAAGAGAGAGAGATATAAAGAGAGAGATAGAAAGAGAGAGAGATAGAAAGAGAGAGAGATAGAAAGAGAGAGATAGAAAGAGAGACATAGAAAGAGAGAGATAGAAAGAGAGAGATAGAGAGAGATAGAGAGATAGAAAGAGATAGAAAGAGATAGAAAGAGAGAGATAGAAAGAGAGAGAGATAGAAAGAGAGAGAAAGAGAGAGAAAGAGAGAGAGAGAGATAGAAGGAGAGAGATAGAAAGAGAGATAGATAGAAAGAGAGAGAAAAAGAAAGAGAGATAGAAAGAGAGAGATAGAAAGAGAGAGAGATAGAAAGAGAGATAGAAAGAGAGAGAAAAAGATCGAAAGAGATAGAAAGAGACAGAAAGAGACAGAAAGAGAGAGATAGAAAAAGAGAAAGAGATAGAAAGAGAGAGAAAGAAAGAGAGATAGAAAGAGATAGAAAGAGAGAGAAAGAGATAGAAAGAGAGAGAAAGAGAGAGAAAGAGAGAGAAAGAGAGAGAGAGATAGAAAGAGATAGAAAGAGAGAGAGATAGAGAGAAAGATAGAAAGAGAGAGAAAGAGATAGAAAGAGAGAGAGAGATAGAAAGAGGTAGAAAGAGATAGAAAGAGACAGAAAGAGACAGAAAGAGATAGAAAGAGAGAAAGAGAGAGATAGAAAGAGAGAGATAGAAAGAGAGAGGTAGAAAGAGAGAGAGAGATGGAAAGAGAGAGAGAGATAGAAAGACATAGAAAGAGATAGAAAGAGAGAGAGAAAGAGAGAGATAGAAAGAGATAGAAAGAGAGAGATAGAGATAGAAAGAGATAGAAAGAGAGAGATAGAAAGAGAGAGAAAGAGATAGAAAGAGATAGAAAGAAAGAGATAGAAAGAGAGAGATAGAAAGAGATAGAAAGAGATAGAAAGAGAGAGATAGCAAGAGAGAGATAGAAAGCGATAGAAAGAGATAGAATGAGATAGAAAAAAATTGAAAGAGATAGAAAGAGAGAGATAGAAAGAGATAGAAAGAGAGAGAGACAGAAAGAGATAGAAAGAGAGAGATAGAAAGAGAGAGATAGAAAGAGAGAGAGAGATAGAAAGAGAGAGAGAGATAGAAAGAAAGCGAGAGAGATAGAAAGAAATAGAAAGAGAGAGATAGAGATAGAAAGAGAGAGATAGAAAGAGAGAGATAGAAAGAGAGAGAGAAAGACAGAGATAGAAAGAGAGAGATAGAGAGAGAGATTGAAAGAGAGAGAGATAGAAAGAGAGATAGAGATAGAAAGAGATAGAAAGAGAGAGATAGAAAGAGAGAGATAGAAAGAGAGAGGTAGAAAGAGAGAGAGATAGAAAGAGAGAGAGATAGAAAGACATAGAAAGAGATAGAAAGAGAGAGATAGAAAGAGATAGAAAGAAAGATATAGAAAGAGAGAGATAGAAAGAGGTAGAAAGAGATAGATAGAAAGAGATAGAAAGAGAGAGATAGAGATAGAAAGAGATAGAAAGAGAGAGATAGAAAGAGAGAGATAGAAAGAGATAGAAAAAGATAGAAAGAGATAGAAAGAGAGAGATAGAAAGAGATAGAAAGAGATAGAAAGAAATAGAAAGAGATAGAAAGAGAGAGATAGAAAGAGAGAGATAGAAAGAAAGAGATAGAAAGAGATAGAAAGAGAGAGATAGAGAGAGATAGAAAGAGAAAGAGAGAGAAAGAGATAGAAAGAGAGAGAAAGAGATAGAAAGAGAGAGATAGGGATAGAGATAAAGAGACAGAGAGAGAGAGAGAGATAGAGAGAGATAAAGAGAGAGATAGAAAGAGAGAGATAGAAAGAGAGAGATAGAAAGAGAGAGATAGAAAGAGAGAGAGATAGATAGAGAGAGAAAGAGAGAGAGATAGAAAGAGACAGAAAGAGATAGAAAGAGAGAGATAGAAAGAGAGAGATAGAAAGAGAGAGATAGAAAGAAAGAGATAGAAAGAGATAGAAAGAGCGAGATAGAAAGAGAGAGAGAGATAGAAAGAGAGAGAGATAGAAAGAATGAGAAAGAGATAGAAAGAGAGAGATAGAAAGAGAGCGATAGAAAGAGAGATGGAAAGAGATAGAAAGAGAGAGATAGAAAGAGAGAGAGATAGAAAAAGAGAGAGATAGAAAGAGAGAGAGATAGAAAGAGAGAGATAGAGAGAGAGATAGAAAGAGGGAGATAGAAAGAGAGAGAGATAGAAAGAGATAGAAAGAAAGAGAGATAGAAAGAGATAGAAAGAGAGAGATAGAAAGAGAGAGATATAAAGAGAGAGAGAGATAGAAAGAGAGAGAGAGATGGAAAGAGAGAGAGAGATAGAAAGAGATAGAAAGAGAGACATAGAAAGAGATAGAAAGATATAGAAAGAGATAGAAAAGATAGAAAGAGAGAGATAGAAAGAGAGAGATAGAAAGAGACAGATAGAAAGAGAGATAGAAAGAGAGAGATAGAAAGAGAGAGATAGAAAGAGAGAGATAGAAAGAGAGAGAAAGAGATAGAAAGAGAGAGAAAGAGATAGAAAGAGAGAGAGAGATAGGGATAGAGATAGAGAGACAGAGAGAGAGATAGAGAGAGATAAAGAGAGAGATAGAAAGAGAGAGAGATAGAAAGAGAGAGATAGAAAGAGAGAGAGATAGAAAGAGAGAGATAGAAAGAGAGAGAGATAGAAAGAGAGAGAAAGAAAGAGAGAGAACTAGAAAGAGAGAGATAGAAAGAGAGAGATAGAAAGAGATAGAGAGATAGAAAGAGAGAGAGAGAGATAGAAAGAGAGATTGAGATAGAAAGAGAGAGAGATAGAAAGAGAAAGAGATAGAAAGAGAGAGATAGAAAGAGATAGAAAGAGAGAGAAAGAAAGAGAGAGATAGAAAGAGATAGAAAGAGATAGAAAGAGAGAGATTGAAAGAGATAGAGAGAGATAGAAAGAGAGAAATAGAAAGAGAGATATAGAAAGAGAGAGATAGAAAGAGAGAGATAAAAAGAGAGAGATAGAAAGAGATAGAAAGAGAGAGATAGAGAGAGATAGAAAGAGAGAGAAAGAAAGAGAGAGATAGAAAGAGAGAGAGATAGAAAGAGATAGAAAGAGAGAGATAGAAAGAGAGAGATAGAAAGAGATAGAAAGAGATGGAAAGAGAGAGATAGAAAGAGAGAGATAGAAAGAGAGACCGAAAGAGAGAGAGATAGAAAGAGAGAGCTAGAAAGAGAGGTAGAAAGAGAGAGATAGAAAGAGAGCGATAGAATGAGAGAGATAGAAAGAGAGAGAAAGAGAGAGAAAGAGAGAGAGAGATAGAAAGAGAGAGAGATAGAAAGAGAGAGATAGAAAGAGATACAAAGACAGAGATAGAAAGAGAGAGATAGAAAGAGATAGAAAGAGAGAGATAGAAAGAGAGAGATAGAAAGAGAGATATAGAAAGAGAGAAATAAAAAGAGAGAGATAGAAAGAGATAGAAAGAGAGAGATAGAAAGAGAGAGATAGAAAGAGAGAGAAAGAAAGAGAGAGATAGAAAGAGAGAGATAGAAAGAGATAGAAAGAGATAGAAAGAGATAGAAAGAAATAGAAAGAGATAGAAAGAGAAAGATAGAAAGAGATAGAAAGAGAGAGATAGAAAGAGAGATATAGAAAGAGAGAGATAGAAAGAGAGATATAAAAAGAGAGAGAAAGAAAGAGATAGAAAGAGAGAGATAGAAAGAGAGAGAAAGAAAGAGAGAGATAGAAAGAGAGAGAGATAGAAAGAGAGAGAGATAGAAAGAGATAGAAAGAGAAAGATAGATAGAGAGAGATAGAAAGAGAGAGAGATAGAAAGAGAGAGAAAGAGAGAGAAAGAGAGAGAGAGATAGAAGGAGAGAGAGATAGAAAGAGAGATAGATAGAAAGAGAGAGAGATAGAAAGAGAGATAGAAAGAGAGAGATAGAAAGAGAGAGATAGAAAGAGAGAGAGATAGAAAGAGAGATAGAAAGAGAGAAAAAGATCGAAAGAGATAGAAAGAGACAGAAAGAGACAGAAAGAGAGAGATAGAAAAAGAGAGAGAGATAGAAAGAGAGAGAAAGAAAGAGAGATAGAAAGAGATAGAAAGAGAGAGAAAGAGATAGAAAGAGAGAGAAAGAGAGAGAAAGAGAGAGAAAGAGAGAGAGAGATAGAAAGAGATAGAAAGAGAGAGAGATAGAGAGAGAGATAGAAAGAGAGAGAAAGAGATAGAAAGAGAGAGAGAGATAGAAAGAGGTAGAAAGAGATAGAAAGAGACAGAAAGAGACAGAAAGAGATAGAAAGAGAGAAAGAGAGAGATAGAAAGAGAGAGATAGAAAGAGAGAGGTAGAAAGAGAGAGAGAGATAGAAAGAGAGAGAGAGATAGAAAGACATAGAAAGAGATAGAAAGAGAGAGATAGAAAGAGATAGATAGAGATAGAAAGAGAGAGATAGAGATAGAAAGAGATAGAAAGAGAGAGATAGAAAGAGAGAGATAGAGATAGAAAGAGATAGAAAGAGAGAGATAGAAAGAGAGAGATAGAAAGAGATAGAAAGAGAGAGATAGAAAGAGAGAGATAGAAAGCGATAGAAAGAGATAGAATGAGATAGAAAGAAATAGAAAGAGATAGAAAGAGAGAGATAGAAAGAGATAGAAAGAGAGAGATAGAAAGAGAGATAGAAAGAGATAGAAAGAGAGAGAAAGAGAGAGAGACAGAAAGAGATAGAAAGAGAGAGATAGAAAGAGAGAGATAGAAAGAGAGAGAGAGATAGAAAGAGAGAGAGATAGAAAGAAAGCGAGAGAGAGATAGAAAGAGATAGAAAGAGAGAGATAGAGATAGAAAGAGAGAGATAGAAAGAGAGAGATAGAAAGAGAGAGAGAGAAAGACAGAGATAGAAAGAGAGAGATAGAGAGAGAGATTGAAAGAGAGAGAGATAGAAAGAGAGATAGAGATAGAAAGAGATAGAAAGAGAGAAAGAGAGAGATAGAAAGAGAGAGATAGAAAGAGAGAGGTAGAAAGAGAGAGCGAGATAGAAAGACATAGAAAGAGATAGAAAGAGAGAGATAGAAAGAGATAGAAAGAAAGAGATAGAAAGAGAGAGATAGAAAGAGATAGAAAGAGATAGATAGAAAGAGATAGAAAGAGAGAGATAGAGATAGAAAGAGATAGAAAGAGAGAGATAGAAAGAGATAGAAAAAGATAGAAAGAGATAGAAAGAGAGAGATAGAAAGAGAGAGATAGAAAGAGATAGAAAGAGATAGAAAGAGATAGAAAGAAATAGAAAGAGATAGAAAGAGAGAGATAGAAAGAGATAGAAAGAGAGAGATAGAAAGAGAAAGAGAGAAAGAGAAAGAAAGAGAGAGAAAGAGATAGAAAGAGAGAGAGAGATAGGGATAGAGATAGAGAGACAGAGAGATAGAGAGAGAGATAGAGAGAGATAAAGAGAGAGATAGAAAGAGAGAGATAGAGATAGAAAGAGATAGAAAGAGAGAGATAGAAAGAGAGAGATAGAAAGAGATATAAAGAGATAGAAAGAGATAGAAAGAGAGAGATAGAAAGAAAGAGATAGAAAGAGAGAGATAGAAAGCGATAGAAAGAGATAGAATGAGATAGAAAGAAATAGAAAGAGATAGAAAGAGACAGATAGAAAGAGATAGAAAGAGAGAGATAGAAAGAGAGATAGAAAGAGATAGAAAGAGAGAGAAAGAGAGAGACAGAAAGAGATAGAAAGAGAGAGATAGAAAGAGAGAGAGAGATAGAAAGAGAGAGAGATAGAAAGAAAGTGAGAGAGAGATAGAAAGAGATAGAAAGAGAGATATAGAGATAGAAAGAGAGAGATAGAAAGAGAGAGATAGAAAGAGAGAGAGAGAAAGACAGAGATAGAAAGAGAGAGATAGAGAGAGAGATTGAAAGAGAGAGAGATAGAAAGAGAGATAGAGAAAGAAAGAGATAGAAAGAGAGAAAGAGAGAGATAGAAAGAGAGAGATAGAAAGAGAGAGGTAGAAAGAGAGAGAGATAGAAAGAGAGAGAGAGATAGAAAGACATAGAAAGAGATAGAAAGAGAGAGATAGAAAGAGATAGAAAGAAAGAGATAGAAAGAGAGAGATAGAAAGAGATAGAAAGAGATAGATAGAAAGAGATAGAAAGAGAGAGATAGAAAGAGATAGAAAGAGAGAGATAGAAAGAGAGAGATAGAAAGAGATAGAAAAAGATAGAAAGAGATAGAAAGAGAGAGATAGAAAGAGAGAGATAGAAAGAGAGAGATAGAAAGAGAGAGATAGAAAGAGAGAGATAGAAAGAGATAGAAAGAGATAGAAAGAAATAGAAAGAGATAGAAAGAGAGAGATAGAAAGAGATAGAAAGAGAGAGATAGAAAGAAAGAGATAGAAAGAGAGAGATAGAAAGAGAGAGATAGAAAGAGAAAGAGAGAGAAAGAGATAGAAAGAGATAGAAAGAGAGAGAAAGAGATAGAAAGAGAGAGAGAGATAGGGATAGAGATAGAGAGACAGAGAGACAGAGAGAGAGATAGAGAGAGATAGAGAGAGAGAGATAGAAAGAGAGAGAGAGATAGAAAGAGAGAGATAGAAAGAGAGAGATAGAAAGAGAGATAGAGAGAGAGATAGAAAGAGATAGAAAGAGAGAGAAAGAGAGAGAGACAGAAAGAGATAAAAAGAGAGAGATAGAAAGAGAGAGATAGAAAGAGAGAGATAGAAAGAGATAGAAAGAGTCAGAAAGAGATAGAAAGAGATAGAAAGAGAGAGATATAAAGAGAGAGAGATATAAAGAGAGAGATAGAAAGAGAGAGAGATAGAAAGAGAGAGAGATAGAAAGAGAGAGATAGAAAGAGAGACATAGAAAGAGAGAGATAGAGAGAGATAGAGAGAGATAGAAAGAGATAGAAAGAGATAGAAAGAGAGAGATAGAAAGAGAGAGAGATAGAAAGAGAGAGAAAGAGAGAGAAAGAGAGAGAGAGATAGAAGGAGAGAGATAGAAAGAGAGATAGATAGAAAGAGAGAGAAAAAGAAAGAGAGATAGAAAGAGAGAGATAGAAAGAGAGAGATAGAAAGAGAGAGAGATAGAAAGAGAGATAGAAAGAGAGAGAAAGATAGAAAGAGAGAGAAAGAGAGAGAGAGATAGAGAGAGATAGATAGAGAGAGATAGATAGAAAGAGAGAGATAGAAAGAGAGAGGTAGAAAGAGAGAGAGATAGAAAGAGAGAGAGAGATAGAAAGACATAGAAAGAGATAGAAAGAGAGAGATAGAAAGAGATAGAAAGAAAGATATAGAAAGAGAGAGATAGAAAGAGGTAGAAAGAGATAGATAGAAAGAGATAGAAAGAGAGAGATAGAGATAGAAAGAGATAGAAAGAGAGAGATAGAAAGAGAGAGATAGAAAGAGATAGAAAAAGATAGAAAGAGATAGAAAGAGAGAGATAGAAAGAGATAGAAAGAAATAGAAAGAGATAGAAAGAGAGAGATAGAAAGAGAGAGATAGAAAGAAAGAGATAGAAAGAGATAGAAAGAGAGAGATAGAGAGAGATAGAAAGAGAAAGAGAGAGAAAGAGATAGAAAGAGAGAGAAAGAGATAGAAAGAGAGAGAGATAGGGATAGAGATAGAGAGACAGAGAGAGAGAGATAGAGAGAGATAAAGAGAGAGATAGAAAGAGAGAGATAGAAAGAGAGAGATAGAAAGAGAGAGATAGAAAGAGAGAGAGATAGATAGAGAGAGAAAGAGAGAGATAGAAAGAGACAGAAAGAGATAGAAAGAGAGAGATAGAAAGAGAGAGATAGAAAGAGAGAGATAGAAAGAAAGAGATAGAAAGAGATAGAAAGAGCGAGATAGAAAGAGAGAGATAGAAAGAGAGAGAGATAGAAAGAATGAGAAAGAGATAGAAAGAGAGAGATAGAAAGAGAGAGATAGAAAGAGAGATGGAAAGAGATAGAAAGAGAGAGATAGAAAGAGAGAGAGATAGAAAAGAGAGAGATAGAAAGAGAGAGAGATAGAAAGAGAGAGATAGAGAGAGAGATAGAAAGAGGGAGATAGAAAGAGAGAGAGAGATAGAAAGAGATAGAAAGAAAGAGAGATAGAAAGAGATAGAAAGAGAGAGATAGAAAGAGAGAGATATAAAGAGAGAGAGATAGAAAGAGAGAGAGAGATGGAAAGAGAGAGAGAGATAGAAAGAGATAGAAAGAGAGACATAGAAAGAGATAGAAAGATATAGAAAGAGATAGAAAAGATAGAAAGAGAGAGATAGAAAGAGAGAGATAGAAAGAGACAGATAGAAAGAGAGATAGAAAGAGAGAGATAGAA
>NW_027367383.1:0-58675 GCF_046119375.1 Phyllobates terribilis | reverse complement strand
CACCCGGAGATCTCGGAAGTCGGGCGGCCACGATCCCCTCCTCCTCCTCAACAATCAGCAACAGATAACTGATCCCCGATGCGTCAATTCCAATAGACAAACTGCCCCATCCCGTCGCGGTCAGGTATCTAATTGGCCCGAGACAATTGGATCTCTAGACGAGCCTAAATTCGGAGCCCAACAATATGCCATATATATATTATTTTGTGTTCAATTTTTTTATTGGTGGACAACAACATTGTTTTTTTTGTTTATTTACGTTGGGTATTTTAAATTAGGTATATCCATATTACCAGCATGTGTTTTGAAAATTTAATTAGGCATGCATGGAGATCCTCAACTACAGTCTCTCTTATGTTCAATCTGGTTAAAAAAACAGCTTTGGTTAAATCCATGGCTAAGAAATGGAATAAAACAGCCTTTGGGAATATTTTTAGATAAGTGGAGGAAATAGAACAGAAGCTGCTTGAAACACAATCCAAGATTTTATCAAACCCTCTCACGACATTAATAACCAAACAAAAAAACCTTATAAAGAAAAAAGAACATATTATCGCTTTTCATAAAAAATACTGGACTCAACGAGCAAACATGAAACATATTAAGCTTATTGGTATTAACTTAGGCTATTTCCACAAGGTTGCTTCTAGAAGACGAAATAGGAAATCATTAGAGAAATTAGGACCTCAAAAGGAACGATTAATTGGACATGAAAATATTCGTACTGAAATTAAAAAAGATTTTGAAAAATGATTCCAGGAAACTAATATTAATCATATTCAAATGGAAGAATTTATTAGGAATATAACCACAAAAGTCGACAATACTGATAATGCTAATCTCATGAAAGATATATTAAGTTCAGAAATAAAACAAGTCGGTTTAGCATTGGGCTAGGAAATCTCCTGGCCCAGATGGAATCTCGGCTATTTTTATCAAAAATATTGGCATATTGTGAGTCCGCTTGTTATTAAAACCGTGAAAAGCTTTTTCCACTCTGGAATGATGCTAAAGCAAATAAACCATACTTTTATCACGTTAATTCCTAAATGTGGCAGTCCGCCAAGTACAAACCACTACGCCTAATAAGTCTCTATTCAACAATATATAAAACAATATCTAAAATACTTGCCAATAGAATTAAACCTATCCTCCAGAAACTTATATACCCATTACAAGGAGGTTTTGTTACGGATAGAGCTATTCAGGACAACATCTTAATTGCTCATGAAATTTTCCACTCTTTCAGAGCTAAGAAAGGAAAAGAAGGTTGGTTGGCGCTTAAACTTGATATGGAAAAAGCTTATGATAAAATTGAATGGTGGTGTTTGTTTGTGGTCCTAAACAAGTTTGGGTTCCACAACAAGGTAATAAAATGGATTAAGGAATGTGTTACAACCGTTTCTTTTTCAGTTCTTGTTAACACCGGTCCAACTGAGATGTCCATCCCTCAGAGGGGATTAAGACAAGGGGACCCGCTGTCCTCTTTCTTACTCATTGTTTGCGCTGAAGTACTTTCTAGGAAACTTCAATTTGAAAGTAATGGAAATAATAATATTGGATTCCCTATTATTAAAAATAAAATAATAATTCATTTCCTCTCTTTTGGAGATGATATTATAATTTTTGCAAAAGCTAAACATTCAGCTTGTCAGACTCTAAGCACAATTATTGATGATTACTGTGAAATCTCTGGCCAATGTCTTAACTTTCACAAATCATATTTTCAAACGACTTCTAAAACAAAAAAAGAGATAAAACAAACTATCCAATCAATACTTAATATCCCGATCACCTCCTCCTTGGATAAGTATCTCGGTTGTCCGATTATAAACGGCAAAGTTAATAAAGATACTTTCAAAGAGATTATTCTCTCATCTAAAAGCCAATTAACAAAATGAAAAGCTTCTTCCTTGTCTCAAGAAGGAAGAGCTACACTCAATAGAGCTAATCTATTTGCTAAACCTAATTATATTATGCAAAATTTTATGCTTCCCACTTCCATTCACGAAGAAATCGATAAAACTAATGGACTTTTCTTTTCGAACAAAGGGAATAATTATTCCTCCTTCATTGGGTGGGATAAAATTTTGTAAACTCAAAGCTAAGGGAGATATTAATATAAGGAAAGACGAAGTAATGAATAAATCCCTACAAATGAAACTCTTATGGAAGATTATTGCAGAACCAAAGGAACATATGGGTTAATATTATAAAGGAAAAATACCTTAAGGAGCGTGACCTTCTGGATTATGAAGGAACAAAGAAAAACAAATCCTCGCAATGGTATCAGCTTATTAAACTTTGGTCTGATTTTTCCAAAGGTTTTATTTGGTGTCTAGGCAATGAGAATTCTATTCGTATCTTGAAGGACAATTTGGCACAAGTACTTAATGTGGAACAATTTGCTCTTCCCAATATTGATACCAATAACAATAGTAAAGTAAGTTCATTAATAACAAATCAAAAGTGGAATATGGACAATCTCGCTTAAATGTTTAACCAATATGGAATTCATGCGATCTTATCAATTATTCTACCATCAAATAATTTACCTGATAAACTTATATGATATTCGAATAAAAATGGAAATTTTTCTACAAAATCTGCATATGAACTATTAACAAGCTATAATTCTACTCAATTGGACAATTTCTCTTGGATTTGGAAACTTGACACGTATCCCAAGATTAAAAACTTTATTTGGAAGCTAGCACATGATGGATTAACTACAAAATGGAAACAATCAAAGAAAAATATTCTGATACCACTTAATTGTGAAAATTTCCAAAGCTTCTTGGAAGATGCGGTTCATCTTATCTTTAGATCTCCTTTTGCAAATTATCATATTAATAACCAAGACCAAACCATCACTGCTATTTAAATACTATACAAACGGATAACACACCCCTAAAATCTATCTTGTTTGAAGTTTTTACTAAACTGTCTTCAGAACAAGTTGTCACTCTTGCTACGACATGGTGGCCGGTTTGGATGCTTAGAAACTAATGTATTTTCCAAACAACTAATGAGTCTAAAATCCAGGATTTAGCACCTTTCATAATTAATCTTAGACAGAATTGGCAGAAAACTAAATCTCTGAATAAAGATGATGGTTTAATCACTTCGGGTGGTTCTCTGGGTAGGAAAATGAAAACTAGGAAAAAAATGGTTCTTTGGACTAAACCTAAAACTAACATTCTTAAAGTTAATTTTGACGGTGATGTTACTAATCAAGGTCACGTGGCTATGGGCTTTGTCATTAGAGACTCTTATGGGTCCTTGATTTCTATGGAAAACGCATCTGGTTCCAACCTCTCAGTCTTACAAACGGAAGCCTTGGTTCTTAGACTAGCTACCAAACGAATTAGAGAACTCAATCTCTCGATTGTCGAAATTGAGGGAGATAAATTATGCCTAATTAACGTTTTTAATGGCATTTGGCAGTGTCCCTGGGAAATCAGTCAGATCATTCTCACATTTGTGTGAATTTTGTTGGATTGTCCTACTTTTAGGTTTCCCCATGTTCTTCCGTTATAACAACCAGGTTGTTGACCGAGTTGCTAAACTTGGACTCCCGGGCGTTAGGTGTGATTGGAAGGACGATTTAGAGCTTGCAACTCTCATCCGTAAGGATCCTCTAGAATGGTCATACTCTAATCTTTCATGACTTCCTAATTTTTCCCTATTTTCAAAAGAAAAAATAAAAATGACTGTTATGTTATTGTAGGAGTGTTCAGATTTTAGCATGACAAAGCATAACAGTGGGAAAAAGGGAGAAAAATCATGCAAAAATATGCTCATTTCTGGAATTATAACTAGACCAGGTTTAATTTTGTGTTAATTTAAAGAATAATTTATTTATATATTATTAAATTCATACATATTGTTAGACCGGTTAGTCGTAGAAATGTCATAGGGAAAGGTGAAATCCTTCCATGAAACTCTTTGCAACGGAATAACAATTACGGAAAGATTGAACAATGTGTTCAGAGTGGAAACCACAGTGTGAAAACCACACACTGCGTAAAACCACTAGCTTCTAGTTTCTCACCAGAAGGATTTGAAAATAACCTTTGTTATGTTTTACTACAAGTTGAGAGCTTGGATTACAAAATCACTCTCTCGCCTTCCAATCAAACGCTAACCTAAAGGTGTTTCACTATATATTGCTCCCTAGAATATCTCATCAACGTTCAACCTCTTCTCGAAGATGAACAACTAATATATATAGCCGACCAAGTCAAAATTACCTAGCTTGGGCCGAATCTCTTGGTTTTGATAATCAGTGTTCTAAAAAACGCGCCTAGGACCTTCCTAGGCGGCTCCTAGGACCCTCCTAGGCACTAGGTGGCACCCTAACGTTCCAACGGGGTGCTAGTCGTTTTTTTGCTAGGCGGTGGAAAAAAAAGTCGCCTGTCTAGGAGTCCGCCTAGGAGGCTACGCGCCCCTAGGTGTTACGTTTTTTCCTAGGCGGGGGTGTGCATTATTTTTTTTTGAAAGGGATATGTGTTCTTATTTAGGTTAAAAGTTAAAAATCAATTCCACCCTCTTACTCGTAGCACGCCTACGCCCACCTCTCACCCCTCTCCCCTCTCAACTGAGAACTTTGTCATCCCTACTACCTCCCACCTCAATCTTGTCCTATTGTCACCTCTCATCCCACCATCCACCTCTCACCTCTTGTCCCGCCTATCACCCTTGTTTGGCTCTCCTTGTGTCTCGCCCTCGTACTGCGACCAACATGTCCCTGGTTTTGATAATCAGTGTTCTAAAAAATGCGCCTAGGCAGCGCCTAGGACCCACCTAGGTGCTAGGTGGCACCCTAACATTCCAACTAGGTGCTAGTCGTTTTTTGCTAGGCGGTGGGAAAAAAAGTCACCCGTCTAGAAGTCCTCCTAGGAGGTTACGCGCGCCTAGACGTTACGTTTTTTCCTAGGCGGGGGTGTGCATTCTTTTTTTTTTTGAAAGGGGTATGCGTTCTTATTTAGGTTAAAAGTTAAAAATCAATCTCACCCTCTCGCTCGTAGCACACCTCCGCCCACCTCTCACCCCTCTCCCTCTCAACTGAGAACTTTGTCGTCCCTACTACCTCCCACCTCAATCTTGTCTTGCTCTCACCTCTCATCCCACCGTCCTCCCTCTCACCTCTCGTCCCGCCTGTCACCCTTGTTTTGCTCTCCTTGTGTCTCACCCTCATACTTCGACCAACATCCGCTAAGAGCCTGTGACTACGACTATGGCTTATGAATAATTATTTAATATTACTTACGTTGAAAAATGTGTTAAAAATTGTAGGTTGTTTACTTGTTGTGGTCTTGTAGATCTCCTTTATGAAGAATACTATAAATTCTATAATTTTGGATGATTAATTAGCAAATTATGCGCTTACATTAAAACTATACAGTTAAATTATGAATTACTATGAAAATTATGAATCAATATATTTCAATTTAGTTTTTCATATAAGGAAATCATATTAAAATATAACAAATAAATTTTTAATATTGATCCGCCTGGGCTCCCACCTAGGCGCTAGCCAACCTCCCCCTCCCCCCGCTTGTAGCACCCGCCTAGCGTTTTTTAGAGCACTTTTCATAATAAATGCTCACATATATTTATTAAATATGGTAACCGAAAGATCTTCTACCATTTTAATAATATAATGCTCACATATATTATTAAACAATGAAGCAAGAATATAACCGTTCCTAAAGATATCGGATCAATCCGTTGGGATCACGCTAGCTGTATCCCTTATGATCTTTCTATTCAAATTATGCCAGGATGTACACACCAACGATCTTTCCTTACTAGGAATATATATTCACTTGTACACTTTCCTCATTTGATTTCATTGAAGATCTTCTCGCTCGCCAGTCTGCGCAGATATTCTAAGATAACATCTTTGACTTACGCATGCTCCTATATTTGACTTCACACTTTCCTCTCATTACTCATGATAACATATAGGGAAAGTTCCCACACTGAGAAGGTTCCTATATATGGAAACTTTCTACTCATAGTAACCTGTAAAATAACACTTAGTGAAACATCCTTAGAAGAATGTTGTTACCATCAAAACAAAGAAAACCTAAAAAATTCCCCTTTTGTTAGTGACAAACACTCTTTTACTTTTTGAATTAAATACCTAAGTCTTCACATAAACTAAGAATAGAAAGGTTTCCTAGGCCATGGATAGTTCCCCCTAGCGTCAATATCTCCTAGAACCTAGTAAGTCATTTCCTCTTTACTAAATATTGTTTTACTTTTTGAAATAAATACCTAAGTCTCCACATAGACTAAGACTAGAGAAGGTTTCCTAGGCCATGGACAGCTCCCCCAAGGGTTAATATCTCCTAGAACTTAGTAAGTCATTCCTCCTTAAAAAATATTACCCTATATCTTTTCCCCTTTTGGCATCATCCAAAAACCGCATAAACCCATTATAATAATAAGTCTATCCTAACGAAGTGAGCACGATAGCAGTACCAAAGATATGAAATAGTTCGAAAACATCACAACCATAAAAACCGGTTCAAACAAAGGAAAACCAAGTGACAATTCACCAAGGTAGAGCATATCATTTCACAAAAGTCATAGTAACAGAACAGGAAAATAGTGGGAAGTTGTGGGAAGGGATAGTGATGGTATCAGTAGCATCTGAGGGAAGAGTCCTAAACAGAGTCTGTGACATCGTCAAAGACGGAACATGCTTCCTCGTATGGGTTAGAGGCACGCATAGCGGTGATATATTCGTGAACGCTCATAATCTTTCTGCTGAGCTTTTCCACTTCCTTGACAAACCAGCAACAATCTCATTCATACGCTCGAACCGTTTAATCAGTACCTTAAACCGTTCGTCAGGGACCAGTACCATGTCGTCTCCTTGCTCCTTATATCGGGCCTCTTCCCCTCAAGTCTTTACCTTTCCAGGGCCGGTGTACCTTTTCTGCAACCAGTCTCACCCTTTTGAAGAGCATATTCTGCATGGTGGTCTCAGTCAGTGTCTTGGTGTGGGGTGCATCATTGAATTGCTCGGTGTAGACATTATGATACTCCGGAATCTTCCTAAAAATTGAGGGAAACAACAATCCATGATTCTTCATTCCCCTAGCACAAGCCATGTATTTCATTAGCAGTTTAGGAAGACTGAGCTTCTCATTTCAGTGCAACATATCCATCCCTAGAACATCCTGAATGTTCCCTTGAAATGACGTTTGATAACACTAGATATAGAAAAATATGATGAACGGGACTCATGCAGTTTGCAGAAATAACACTAGATTATGAAGCAGACGGATCATTGGACACCCTACGCACTACCTCGACCTTTGTACCCTTTGGCCAAGACCCCTTAGCCTAAACCTCAAAGCCCTCATGCGGAAAATCTAAAATGCTCCGTAATTCTCTGCTCGTAGACATGAATATTGTATCCTCTATCTTGTAGGACGCAACTAGGCCACCGACCATTGATTCCAAAGAGAAATGTGTATAAAATTCACGAATCAAGGACAGATTGAGCTTTACCTCAGACTGGAAAAGCTTTCCCCAACCCTAGAAGTTGAAGACTTCATGGATCTCAGTTAGACTATTGGCCTCCAATCAATCCAGACTGAATATCATCTCCTTCGTTATCGGATGAACGCTTATCTCGGACAACATGTCCTCAACCTCAACGTCTTTCCTTCCTGTTTCGGCCTCAGCCTTTGAGGGGCCTTTTCTATCTTGACTTTATTGGTCGGGACCTTAGCTTCTTAATTGGAGATGTCTTCCCTGAAGGTGGCACGTGTCTTGCGTTTGATGGGAGTAGGTGGGGGTCGTTTGGCCCCTTTCTTCAGTCTAGGTGGGGAAATGTCGGATTGTGGTGGAAGGTCTGTCATAGCTTCGTCAGAGGAGAGAAGGACGATCACCTTTTGTGAGTATTCTTGCCTTGGCGCTGCCTCAAAGGCGTCGCCGACAAGGGTTGGAAGTGTTTCGGCTCTTTGTGGACTATGAGGATGGATTAGGGTTTCTATAGGTTACAAACTGGGATTGGGGTCGATCGGAGTAGAGATGGGAATGGAAATAGATTTCGAGTTGATGTCGACGGTAGGATTTTCTGTGCTTAAGGTCGTCGGTGTGGTGTCAGGGCTTGTTATTTCAGTGATCGGAGGAGGTATTTCTTGGGAGACAGTGATGTAGGTAGGGTTTGACACGACCTTTGGGTTTTCTGGAGCGGCTGGATTTTCAGGTGTTTTGGATTGCGGTTTTGAGTTGCTCAGTAGGTTCAGTGATTGGGTAGGAGTGGAGGTGGTGGCTTTGGTGGCAGCGAGAATGGAAGAGAGGTTAAGGCCGAGTTGAGAGAGGACCTTCTTAGTGTTCTCTTAGAAATTGATGGACCCCATTGTTATCGGGGTTCTGGAAGGGAGAGAGATCTCTAAGTTATGGGTAGGAAAAAGTGAAGTTGAGAGGGAGACGAAGCCTGGTTTTGATCATCGAGTTGGTGCATGCATCTAGACGGCTCAAACTCTTTCCTAAAAACTCAACAGTGTGTACATATTTTTGAAAAATCGAGGCCATAATTGCTCTGCAGCAATCAAACAATCACGATTTTCTGGATCTTTTCCTTTCAAAAATTCAAACCTTTTCCTCTTTTTTCTTTTCTGGACTCTTCTCCCTTTTCTTACCGAGTCTTGAAGACGTTTCTCGGCCCACTTTTATGATTTTGCAACATACCTCTGTACGGACCCTTCCCCCTTGACAATACTAATAGTGTAGGTGTCTAATGTTTGGAAACGTACCAAAAGTGGTATCACAAGAAGACCATTATACAGAAATAAGCAATTTCATATATGAGGGTGTTTATCATTATAACACAAGGCATCCCGTTAATGTACGGAAACATGCTCATTGGGTGTTGTGTTATAAGAGGCTAGGGAAGGAACTATACTTCCTGCATCATTTGGACTTGTAATGTGGGTTAAAAAATCATCAGGAGGATTCTTTTGGCTGGAAGAAAACCTTTGTGAAAACATGTGCAACTATCCTAGCAAGACAATCAAATGTGTGCAAGGAAATCACAAGCAAATACAGTTCATGTATGGCACCAAATCATAGCACATTAGAGTATATATGGAAAGCAAGGCTATTCAGGAGTTATTTATATAAGGAGAATATCATACTAATCTGCACCCCTCATCATGGGTATATTAAGGGAAAGAACAATTAGTCAAAAGAAATCATACCGACTTCTCTTCAAAAAAATTCGAAAGGTTCGTGTTTAAAGTCTTGGTAAATATGCCTGCCACTTGATCCTCTGTGTGATAGAATTCCATGGAGACCATTCTCTTTTTCACACAATCACTAAGAAAGTGATGTCTAATCTCGATGTTCTTGCTCCTTTAGTGTTGTATAGGATTCTTGGAAATATTAATAGCACTAGTGTTATCAGATAGAATGGGAACTTAATTTACAATAATACCAAAGTCACTTAGTTGTTGCTTTAGCCAGAGGAGTTCTATACAACAAGCAACTGCGACCACATATTCATCCTCTGCAATGAAGAGTGCCACAAATGTTTGCTTCTTTGATACCCAAGAGACGAGACACGGTCCAAGAGATTGATCCATGCCAGAGGTTGATTTCCTATCCACTTTGTTTCCTGCAAAGTCTACGTCAGTGTAACATACCAGGTTTAGATTCCCCCATCTTGGATACTAGAGGCATAGATCATGTGTCCCTCGGAGATAGCAAAGAATTCTCTTAACAACCTTAATGTGTAATTCTTTTGGAGATGCCTGAAATATAGCACACACACATATAATATACATAACATTTGGCCTACTAGCCATTAGATAGATCAAAGATCCAATCATACCCTTATACTGTGTCTGGTCAACCACATTTTCATGATCATCTTTTCCTAGAGAATCATTTGGAGACATGGGAGTAGGGAAAGGTTTGGCGTCCATCATGCAAAATTTCTTGATGCAACTAGAATGTATTTCTGGTTATAAACCTTGGTGCCTTCCTCAGTTTGCATAACTTGTAGTCCAAGAAATAAATTTAGTTGCCCACCATGCTCATTTCGAATTTACTTTTCCGTAGCTTTCTGAATTTCTTTACTAGGGAATCGTCTGTGGAGCTGAAGATGATGTTGTCCACGTATACTTGCACATTGAGAGTGTGCTTTCCCTTCTGCAGTAGGAAGAGAGCTTTGTCAATTTCCTCCCATACATATTCGTGGGACAGAAGACACTGAGATAGCCTTGTCGAGGATGTATACATGATCAGGGTTGGGTGGGTCCACAAAACCCAGTGTTTGTCCCACGTACACTTCCTCTTTCACGATCCCGTTGAGGAGTGCGGTCTTGACATCCATCTGCTATAATTTAAACCCCATAAGCAGAGTAAGAAATCAATAGTCTTATAACCTCTAACCTACCAACGGGAGCAATCTCTTGTCGTAATCAATTCCCTCATGTTGATTGTATCCTTTGACCTCTAATCAGGCTTTGTTCTGGGTGACTTGCCTCTTATCATCCAGTTTGTTACTGAACACCCATTTTGTTCGGATGATATTTTGATCTTCTTGTCGAGGGATGAGTCACCAAACTTTATTCAACTCTAATTGATGTAATTCTTCTTGCATGGCCCTTACCCACTCTAGGTCTTTGAATGCTTCACTTATCGTTTTGGGCTCGGATAGAGAGACGAAGGCAGTGAAGGCATAGGAGTCTTGAGCAGGGACAAAAGACTAGACCACGGTGTCTTAGGACACATGTATAGCTTCATATTCCTTGGAAGCAATATTGCAATGATAGTGATAGGCAACATTTAGTACATCATTATACGTGGTTGTTAGCATATATATCAAGGGATTTGGCACGTCTATAGAGCATATTATATGAAGGTTTACGGGCATCTGAAGGAAAGACAGCCAAAAGGGTACAAGCTGGATCCGCACTCGTCAGTGACGCAACCGCGCCAGGAACCGCGCGACCACGCCAGGCGCGCGACCGCGTCCTGATAACGCGCGGCCGTGCCCCGACACCACGTGACCACGCCTGCCAACATGCAAAAAAGTCCAAGTCTCGGCCCATGGCGCTACCACACCGACACATGCGTGACCGCGCCTCTGCCGAGCCGAGAAACCTCTGAAACCCTACTTATCCTTGATGTTGCGCTTGGGATTTTGCCTTCCTTCATTTGTAAAGTCTAGGTTAGGGTTATTTAGGTGAAATATTTTCATTTTAGAATAAATAGGGAGAGCTTGCCTCCTCCCTAATAATCTATTAACCAATTATCATTTCATTTTACATTGTTTTCTAGCAATGAGCCAGGAGTAGTCTCCTATACTATTTGTGATTGGTTGAAGCCATTAGGCTGATTCAATATGAGGTTTCTGGTCCTTTGATTCTCATTAATAATATATCTAAATTTCTTTATCATCTTGCTTATACTACTTATTGAATTGAATTTGCATTCTGGATTGATCTCCTAGGTATTTAGTTCAATTTCATATAGCTAGGCTTATGTTTATCCTAGTTGGAGAACCTAACCATTAGAGTAATAAAACAACTACCTGGACTAGTTCGACTTGTAGGGGTGTGGAGGATAATGATGTGTTAGTAGCCAAGTGATGCTGCACATTCCTATCTATTCTTGTGCTTAATGCGGCCTAGGAATTAGTCTTAATAGTTTTAGGGATGGATTTGTAAGTAAGGGCTATTAGGGCTAGTTGACTTAATTAGTTTTAAAGGAACAAGGATTAGGGAAATTAGAAGATATATAAGCAATAGAGAGAGAGAACTCAAATAGAGGAATCTAGGACCATTGAATCAACTTAATAGGTGAATACTAATCATATGAAGTGTTCGTCCCATTTTAGTCATCAAACAATATTTAGCAATTAGTTTTACCAAATTCCCCTTTGTTGCGTTTCGAGTTGATTAAATTAGCATCGCAAAAATTGATTCCATTTTGGTTCCTGTGGGATTCGACCCCTACCTACCACTCTACTTCTATAGAGCAATTTAAAGGGAATTTACTTTGACCGGAGGGCCTGATGAAACACCTCTATCAAATTGGTGCCATTGTCGGGGAAACAATTTTTCTTTTCTTGCAATATTAGTTTGATTGACTCAGGTGCTGACTAGTGTATGGTCAGCACCCGTGCTACTAATCTTCCACTTTTTGAGCTCATTCCAGAGATTGAAAGGACTGTGTTACTTGAGCTTTGGTAGTCATATTAAAGCTCAATGTATTTCTCTTTGTTTTGATGATAACAAACTAATCTATCTAATCTCTTAGTGTTTCTAAGCTTCCCAGGTTATTGTCATATCTGTTGGGATGCGTTTTAGTCACTTAGAGATGCGCTTCAACTGTCCTCAGTCGTGCTTAACACCAAGCGAAGAAAGCAAGTTTCGCAAGCGGTGTTGAATAATCCCATTCAAGTCCAGAAGTGAGTTTATTCGAGCTTCTAAGGCATACAAGATGCGCTTGAATAAAGTTGAAGAAATGTTGATCACGAGGTTCCACTATAGCACAGGGTGTACGCTGTCGCAGAAGAAAACTGTCGAAATGCAAGGGAAGGCTGGTGAGCGGGAGAATTCAAGTTGCGTGCACAAGAGTTGTGAGAAGAACTTGAATGTCTTTGAGACGCATATCCAGGGATCGCCAGCGTGGAGGAGTTAGTTAGCGCAGTGGACACGGATTGCTGATGTGGCGTGGATCAACAAGTTGAAGAACAAAACCAAATTAATCCAAGCCGTTGATTATCTCTAGCAATTTGATCAAGGCGCACGGATTGATGAGGTGGCAGCTTGCTAAGTCCAAGTTTGTTACACGAAATTAAGTGAGAGTTGTATCTTAAGTTTTATGTATAAATAGTGGATTGTAGCATTCATTCTAGGTGTTACAAAGTGAGGAATTCAGAGAGAAGTTAGGAGAGCTTAAGTGTTGACTCATTTGTAATCAAGAGTGAAGTGCCATTGTTCTAGAGCGGAATTGTGAGTGTTGTAAGAAGAGAGTTTACGAGTGAGCTTCGAGAGTTGAAGCTAGAGTTGTAACCTTCTTCTATCAATACAAAGTAGTGGTGAGTTTTATCCCGAGTCAGTTAGTGACTTAGGGTTCTCACAGTTTGATAACTCTTTGTGTGCAAATCTCAGTACGCTTTAAACACTTAAAGCGCGCTCTTATTCTTGTCTGACCTCTTCCGCGTTTAAGGACTTTAGTAAATCGATTACTAAGTGTTCTACACAGGTCAAGCGCATCTCCAAGTATAAAAGCGCAATTATATACTTGAGAAGCGCATCTAAAGCTTAATGATCTTTAGAGACATTGAGCAATAGTGGCTGCATAAACACGAACCTACAGACTGCTAGAAGGAAGATAAGAGAAAGAACAACGGAGACGATGAACGATCTAGAGAATCAGGACAACAATTAGGTCCCGCCAAAGACCCTGGAGCAGTTGCAGGCTAATCAATTGTTGATGAACCAATGTCTAGGAGCTTATGTTCAACAGAACAATCTAGCCAGAAATAGGAAGATGCGGGAGCGCACTACTCCCAACATGACGCAACAACCTCAAGCGGTGGTCCTACCACCACTTGCGCAGGGAGTCACCTTCGAACCTAAGTACGGAGTGATCAACTTGCTCCCTACTTTCCTTGGTATGTCCGGATAGGACCCCATCATGCACCTGAATCAATTCCACGACATATGCATGACCACGAACCCGGTCAATGTGTCGGAAGAGCAAATCAAGATGAGGGCATTTGTCTTCGCGCTGAAGGACACTACTAGAGTCTGGTTGATGACCGATGTTTAGTACGACATAAATGATGGTCGTTATCGTTTATAGGCCATGTTTTGGAGCATATTATCGTAATCCAGACTTCGCAGAGCAAAGTGGTTAAATACAAGGATTATGAGCTTTTGGAACAATACCGAAGAGAAGTTGGCCAAAGAATGAAGTAAAGTCACGCACACAAAGGACGCACCCGCGCTGGAGCACATGGGTTAGGGCACGATCGCGCCAAGGCGATGGAATAGTGGTGCAACTGCGTCTTGGGTAGCACGAACGCGCTGAGTCTATAGAAGGTGGGACGCGACCGCGCCCACATTGGTGCAACCACGCCGAGCATAATGGAGGTGGATGCGACTGCACCCACATAAATGCGCTCGGGCCCCCGTAGGGTTTCTGTCGCGGATCACTTTTCTTATGCGGACTTTCTTTGGGCCTTTTACCTATTTTCTAATGTAGCTTTGAGGTTGGGCCTTTTTAGGTTATATCTAGGGTTTATTTCTTCGATAAATAAGGGAGGAGAGCTTGCCTCCTTCTCATGCTTAGTTCTAGTTAATTTTGAGAGTTTGTAGAGAGAGTTCTCATTGTTCTCAAAGTCGAAGCCTGCGGATGGTTGGTTTGTAGACTTTCTTCCTTGGTTCTAATAGAGATATATTATTTGAATTGTTTTAATCTCATGCTTGTATTATAAATTGATTGTGATTTGTTTATCTAGCTTGATCACCTAGGTTTATAGATCCATTTCATATAGCTAGGGCCTAGTTTATCCTAGTTGGAGAACCTTGCTTACTTAGTGGCACAAATCAATACTTGAACTAGTTGGGCTTGTAGGATGTGGAGATTAATGAGGTGTAGGCGCCAAGGGAAATACACTTTCCTATCTATTCATGAACTTAATGCTGCTTAGGAATTAGTCTTGATAGTTTCAGGGCTAGGTTGGTTGGTAAGACGCTATTAGGTCTAGTTAACCTAACTAGCAACTCTAGTACATGGATTAGGACAATCATAATATATAAATTGATAGGATGAACTCGATTATCAAATAGGAATTCTATGATTGAACCAACCATTCCATTGTGTGGATACCAGCTAAATAAGGTATTTTCTCTATTGTTTTCCTAGAATAAGTGAGTAACTTAGCATCAATCCACTTTTCCCCCTTTTTATCGTTAATAAAGTTAATCTTATTGATTACACAAGAATTGAATACCTGATTCCCTATGGGATCGACCCTTGCTTGTTACTCTACTTGTACAGGTGTTTGTGAGGTTTTATAAATATTATTTTGACAGACATAACGACCATTTTTCCCTTGTCAATTTTGGCGCCATTGTCGGGGAGGGGGGTCTAAAATTATTTTCTTGTGTTTTTAATTTGATTGACTTTGAAGTTGACCATTTTATGGTCAACGCCCGTGCTATTAATTGCTTACCTGCTGAATTTGCAGGGGATATGGATGAAGTTAAACCTACCACTCTTATCAAGATGTTGCTCGGGAGGCAACACGAGAAAAGAGGTATCTTTCCACTTCCATCTATCTTTTATCCTTGTTCTCTATTTCACAATAGGTACATGGTGTACTTTAAGTGTGTGTGTGGGGGGGGGGGGGGGGATTACATCTTATATATCCTTGTTTTTTTCAAATTTTTGAGTTAGTTTTCCCCTTATTTGCATTTTTGGAGTCGACTATCATATTCTCCCCTTATTTCATGCTTTGTGGATTCTAAATGGTGTGTTGAGTTTGGATCTTTTTATTATTTATTTGATCGTCGATATTGCAATTGTGTATGATGATGATATGATTGATCAAATTGAGGACTTTGACTTGAGCATGTGGATTATGACTACGATGCATTAGGAACAATACTAAGATTGCTAGGGTACCATGTCTTCTTTTATTTTATCATTTTGTTATTATAACTTTGCTTTCGTCCTTTTTCATTACGATAAAGAAAAACAAGAAAATGAAATATAAAGGTAGAGCTCCAAGTAAAAGAAAGTCGGAAGAGCACGCGATGTACGAGGTGTGAAATAGAACCAAGGAATCGATCCTCCATGGCCTATTAAGCAAAGAGTTTCATAGCAGCCTGGACCACAATTTAGTCAGGTTCTACCTGAAAACAAATTGACCCAGACCATAAAATGGACGGGCCATGCACCCAAAATGTAAAGGTGTAAAAATGTGTAAATAGGATAAAAAGAAGCATTAGAAAGTGCATATGGTATTACTTGAGTTGAGTTGTGGTTATGTTATATGCTTTTGATGGTGTTGGAGCTCGTGCATTATTTTCATAGATTATGAGACATGTTAGGACAAGATCAAGTCGTTTAGTTGATCTTGTGTTATCATCCTTCGTATATCATCTGGATAAAGATATCTTTTGCATAGTTTAGAGATCCATTTTCATGCACTTGCATAGGATTAAGTGTAGCTCGAATTTAGGGGGTGATTGATGCCATTGTTGAGTCAAATTAGAGTTTTATCGAGTCTTGCATTATTTTTAGTAGAGTCGGAGTCTACGCCCGTGCTTTGATGATTGTAGGTACATAAGGAGCTTAAGTATTGATTCGACGACCACCGCATTCACGACATCCAGACTCTCTGATATGGCCTGGGATTTAGCTGCAGCTTACTCGAGTACGAGCAAGGTTTAAGTGTAGGGGTCTGATGAGCGACATTTAGTACGACGTAAATGGTGGTCGTTAGCATCATTTATAGACGAATTGGCCATGTTTTGGAGCATCTTACCGTAATCCGGACTTCATAGAGCAAAGTTACTAAAAAGAAGGATTACGAGATTTTGGAAGAAGACCGAAGATAAGTTGGCCAAAGGAAAAAGTAAAGTCACGCACACAACGGACACAGCCGCGCCGGAGCACATAGGCCAGGACGCGATCATGCCCTGGGTGGCACGACGGTGCCAAGGTGACTGAACAGGGGTGCGACCGCGCCCTGGGTGGCACGACCGCTCCGAGTCTACAAAAGGTGGGATGCGACCGCATCCACATTTGCGTGACCGCGCCGAGCATACTGGAGGTGGATGCCACCGCGCCTACATAGACGCGCCCGCGCCCCCGTGGGATTTCTGTCGCGGATAACTTTTCTTTTGCGGACTTTCTTTGGGTGTTTTACCTATTTTCTGATGTATCATTGGGCTTGGGACTTTTTAGGTTATTTCTATGATTTATGTCTTCTATAAATAAGGGAGGAGAGCTTGCCTCCTTCTCATACTTAGTTCTAGTTAATTTAGAGAGTTTGTAGACAGAGTTCTCATTGTTCTCTTGGTCGAAGCTTGTGGATGGTTGGTTTGTAGACTTTCTCCCTTGGTTCTAACAGAGATATATTATTTGGATTGTTTTAATCTCTTGCTTGTATTAAAAATTGATTGTGATCTGTTTATCTAGCTTGATCACCTAGGTTTATAAATCTATTTCATAAAGCTAGGTCCTAGTTTATCCTAGTTGGAGAACCTTGCCTACTTAGTGGCACAAATCAATACTTGAACTAGTTGGGCTTGTAGGGATGTGGATATTAATGAGGTGTAGGCGCCAAGGGTAAACACTTTCCTATTTATTCATGAAGTTAATGTTGTCTAGGAGTTAATCTTGATAGTTTCAGGACTAGGTTGATAGGTAAGACGCTATTAGGACTAGTTGACCTAACTAGAAACTATAGTACATGGATTAGGACAATAATAATATATATATTGATAGGATGAACCCGATTAGCGAATAGGAAGTGTATGATCGAACCAATCGTTCTGTTGTGTAGATACCCAATGAATAAGGTATTTTCTCTATTGCTTTCCTAGATTAAGTTAGTAACTTAGCATCAATCCACTTTTCCCCCTTTTTATCATTAATAAAGTTAATCTTATTGATTACACAAGAATCGGATATCTGACTCCCTGTAGGATTGACCCTTGCTTGCCACTCTACTTGTAGAGGTGTTAGTGAGGTTTTATAAATATTATTTTGACAGGCATAACGACCATTTTGGCCTCGTCACTGGTATTACCACCTCCCCATAGGCATGATTGACAACTAGGATAAGCTACACCGGGAGTTCCTAACCCGCTACTTTCCGGTGAAGAAGACGAAAGTAGTGAAAAGGGAGATTGCGCAAGTAGAGCAAAGAGAGGAGGAGTCATTGTACGACTACCTAGAGAGATTCAAAGGGATTTGTGCTAGCTTCCCTTTTTACGACTACGAACACCAAGACTTGGTGTTGTTTCTTACCCAGGGGCTGCTTAATAATGAGAGGAGGATGGTTGATGCTACGTGTGGAGGAAGCATTCTCAACATGACTCCAGAATATGCAATGGCGAAGTTGAAAAAGCATTGCTGAGAGTGCGAGAAGTTTTGGAAGGACCTATACAAAGAGGGAGGTAAACACACCGAGTTTGAGCACGGAAGGAGCAAGCTTAGTAGGAGAGATAGCCGAGATAAAGAAGATGATCGCTAGTCTACTACCCAATAGCGGGCAGCGACCCGTGTGTCTTTGTGGTATTTGTTCAAGTACAAGCCATTATTCAGATCAATGTCTCGAGTTGCGGGATGACACAATAGCGGAAGTAAATGTGATAGAAGGATACGGACCTCCTCGGCCATGGGAGAATCAACAGTAGAATTTCCAGCCCAGATACAGAGATTAGCAGGACCAACAAAGATGGAGCACCCACGAACAACAGTTGAATTCTGGAGCTCCTACTATGGAGATGATCAAGGACTTGACCAAGACCATCGCCACCTTTGCGTCAAACGCCCAGAACACCGATTCTAGACTCACAAACTTAGAGGTTCAAATGGGGTAGATTGCGCGGACGGTCTCAACACTGGATCTGAATAACTCAAATTCATTACCAGCACAGACTGGGGTGAATCCGAACCAAAACATAGCGAGCCAGAATCTTAAGAATGTCAGCGTGATGGCATTGAGGAGTGGTAGGAATTCAGATAAGAGAGCAGGGCAAGAGGAGGAACTAGAAGAAGTTTTGGTAGAGGCGCGCCCGCTCCAAGACCCGCGCGACCGTTTTGACCCATTACTCAAAGATCGTACGCCCGTGCTTCCATAACATGCAATCGCGTGGCCATTACTGAGAGCTCGCGTGACCGCACACCATTACTGAGAGCATGCACGGCCGCGCCCCCATGGTGCTCCACCACGCATTTACTGAACAATTTTCCAGAAATATGGCCCGACCGCGCCCCATAGAGCGCGACCGCGCGGAGGTTACTGATACCCTTATCGACCGCGTCCTTCAGGTGCACGACCGTGCTCACTTTGCTGCTGAACCGGATGAGTCTGCGATGCTGAAAGCTGATAAGACGGCCCCGATGGAAGAAAAAGAGGAGCTAGATGACCCGAGAGGCAACTTTAAGCTCTGACAAAGCAACTATGTACGTCCTAACTTCCCTCTACTCTACTCGGAGAAACCACCGCCCCTTTTCCTGAGGCATTAAGAGATACCAGGAGGCCCGCAGATGACAAGTACATGTTTGAGATCTTCAACAAGTGCGCCGTAAACATCCCAATACTGAAGCTGGTCTAGAGCGTACCAAGGTAAGCAAAGTTTCTCAAGGAACTTTGCAGAGTCAAGAGGAAGCAAAAGATGAAGGGGACCAGCAAGGTAACAACCGGAGAAAGAGTATTTGCCATCTACCAGAATTGCATGCCCAGTAAGTTCAATGAGCCTGGTATGGTGACTGTCCCTTACCGCATAAGAAACACTGATTTTGATCGTGCTATGTTAGACTTAGCAGGTTCCATATTCTCTTTGAAAGCAATTAGGACTTGGGCCTTTAAATGAAACAGATATTCTAGTCTAATTAGCTGATGGGTCGACCATTCCTCCTAGAGGGGTAGTGGAAAACGTGCTAGTCAAGGTAGATAGGTTATACTATCTTACAGATTTCTATGTGCTAGATAATGGAGAATGATAAAGAAGGAGTGCATATACTGTTAAGGAGACCATTTATGAGGACAACGGGTACTAAGGTAGACTTGGGAAACACGACATTGTCGTTAGAGTTTGATGGAGATGTGGTTAGCTTTGATATTTGGGCTGATGAGGGGTCAGGAGATTATATAGCTAGTGTGTTTACAATAAAGGTAGTTGATCCCGAAAGGGATGTTTATAGGTTAGAGTTGGTTTTGGACGATTGCCCCCCCCCCCCCCCCATGCTAATGTTAGAGGGTGAAAACCCTCCTTCTCTTCCCCCTATTATGCAGGTACCTAGAGTGACACCAGCCTTACCGCAGGGGCATTATGTAGAGACAAAGAGAGGATACGATAAGGGGCTCGTGAAAAAGAAGAAAGGAATAAGGCAGTACTGGATTTGAAAGGATGAGTTGGCCCTTAGGTTGGCCGGAGTAGGTTGAGAAGAGAAAGAAGTCGATCCAAATACGTTAAACAAAGGCGTTGTCTGGGAGGCAACCCGTCGAAGAGGTAATTTTCTTTCTCCACTTAGTTTATATTTGTCCTTATCTCACAATGAGGACATTGTGCAAAATGCAAAATGTGTAAATAGGATGAAAAGGAGAAACGAAAAATGCATGTGATGTAACTTAAGTAGAGTTGTGGTTGTTGTTTGCTTTCAACGGTATTGGAACTTGTGCAGAATTGTCATAAGTATGAAGCATTTTAGGACAAGTTTTAGTCGCCTATTTGATCCTTCATTATTTAATATTTATATGTCACTTGGATAGAGACATCCTTAGTATAGTTTGGAGATTTAGGTGATTGAATTTTCATAGAGGTAAGCATTGTTCGAATTTTGGGGAATACATAATACCATAGTTGGAGTTAGAATCTAGTTAGTTAGTTTGCATTGTTTATGAGTTTTTATTCTAGAGTTGGAGTCTAAGCCCATTGCTTAATGATGTAGGTACCCAGAGCTAGAGTGAAGATACGACAACCACTACCATCAAATCTCCCATATCCGCTGAGTTCGTCGTGGAGTTAGCAGCAGCTTACTCAAGCACAAGCAAGGTTCAAATGTGGGGGTGCTTGATAGACAACATTTAGTACATCATTATACGTGGTCGTTATCATCTATATCAAGGGATTTGGCACATCTATAGCCCATATTACCGTGATCTAGACCAAGCAAAGTCAAGGCACAAAATGCAAGGGTTGCGGGCATTTCAAGGAAAGACAACCAAAAGGGTATAAGCTGGAGCCGCACACGTCGTGGTGTGACCGCTCCAGGAACCGCGCGACCGTTCCAGCCCACAGGTGGAAAAGTCCAAGCCTCGGCACAAGGCGCAACCGCACCGACACATGCGCGACTGCGCCCTTGCCGGGTCGAGAAACCTCTGAACCCCTACTTCTCTTTGATGTTGCGCTTAGGATTTGGGCTTCCTTCATTTGTAAAGTCTGGGTTAGGGTTAATTAGCTTAAATCTTGTCATTTTAGAATAAATAGGGAGAGCTTTGCCTCCTCCCTAATAATCCATTATCCTATTATCATTTCATTTTACGTAGTTTTCTAGCAATGAGTCAGGAGTAGTCTCCTATACTATGTGTGATTGGTTAGAACCATTTGGCTGATTCAATGTGAGGTTTTTATCCTTTGGTTCTCATTAATAATATATCCAAATTGATTTATCATCTTGCTTATAATACTTATTGAATTGAATATGCATTCTAGATTGATCTCCTAGGTTGTTTAGTTCAATTTCATATAGCTAGGCTTAGGTTTATCCTCGTTGGAGAACCTAACCATTAGAGTAGAAAAACACCTACTTGGACTAGTTAGACTTGTAGGGATGTGAAGGATAATGATGAGTTAGTAGCCAAGTAGCGCTGCACATTCCTATCTATTCTTGTGCTTAATGCTGCCTAGGAATTAGTCTTAATAGTTTTAGGGTTGGATTTGTAGATAAGGGTTATTAGGGATAGTTGACTTAATTAGCTATAAAGGAACAAGAATTAGGACAATTAGAAGACATATAAACAATAGAGAGAGAGAGAACCCAAATAGAGGAACCTAGGACCATTGAATCAACTTAATTGGTGAATACTAATCATATGAAGTGTTCGTCCCATTTTAGTCATCAAACAATCTTTAGCAATTAGTTTTACCAAACCCCCTTTGTTATGTTTCGAGTTGATTGAATTAGCATCGCAAGAATTGATTCCATTTCGGCTTGTTGTGGGATTCAACACCTACTTACCACTCTACTTATATAGATCAGTTTAAAGGGAATATACTTTGACCGGAGGGCCTAACGAAACACCTCTGTCAGATAGTCTTTATGCCAGACTGGAGTAACACGAGAACACGGACCAAGTGAGTCCATTTCTGCTTCGCCAGTAAATTTGGATGTGCTTGCAGCTGTGTGTATATCTGGCAGGGAAGCGTCCTTAGCATCCCTAGTCGGTCTTCTGAATCTTGCTCCGTGTCTAGGGATGAGGGAATGATAGGGACCAACAGTGAGGACTCATCCTCATCACCTGATATTGGTGTGTTCGGCTCTAAAATATGGAAATCTTCATCTTCAATCAAGGGAGGAGTCTCAGAATCTTGAAGTTCATTTCTAGACATGAGATTCTCTATGAACTTGACATGGACACTTTCCTCCACCTTTCTTGTTCTTTGATTAAACACTTCATAGACACTGCTTCTTGAAGAGTATCCAACGAATATTCCCACGTCACTTCTTGCGTCAAATTTCTCAAGTTGTCCTTTCCATTATTCTGTACAAATTTGACGAGCTTCGTTTAGCCACGTCAAAGTAATAATTTCCTAACTAGCTTCAAGTAGAGTGGCAAACAAGGGTCGATCCCACAGGGAGTCTGGTGATCAATTCTTGCACAATTAATCCAAATAACTTATAACTAACCAGAAAGGGGGGAGATGGTGTAAACTACCTAAACTAGAAAACAAATATGAGAAAACACTTTATTCATCAAGTATTCACATAACAAATTAATTGGTTTGATCATTGACTTCTTAATTCTATTCGGGTCCATTCTCTAATTCATATATTATGGTTACCCTAATCCTTGTTCTAATGTAGTTAATAGTCCAACTAATCCTACTAACCCTTACTTAAATAGAAACCTTAAATTATCAAGAGTTAATCCCTAGGCAGCAATGCATTCAAGAATAGATAGGAACATGCAGTGCCATTTGGATGCCAAAACATCATCATTCTCCAAACAATCACAAGTTCAACTATCTCAAGCAATTGATTTGCTATTTTATGGCAAAACTCTTCAACTCGGACAAATTAGACCTAGCAATATGAATTAGATCTAAACAACCTAGGTGGCCAATCTAGATAGATAAATTATATTCATTAATTAACATGCACAAGAGAGATGAAATAACTCATAAATATATTATATAGAACCAGGATAGAAGTCTTACAAACCAATAATCCGCAGGCTTCAACCTGGGAACAAAGCTAAGGAGACTACTCCCCCCTCATTCTACGTAAACTAAACCCAATTGAATTTTTATGATAATAATGGGTGATGAGATGGAGGTAAAGCTCTCAACCCTATTTATAAAACCTAAAAACCCTAGAAACAAATAATAAAAAGACCAGCCAAAACTACATCAAAAAGAAATTAAAAGGTCCGAAGAAATCCCGGAGAAAAGCCCAAAATAGATCCACAACCCAGCAGTGGCACGGTCGCGCCCACGCATGGCCCGCGTGGACCTGGACATGCACGGTCGCGTCCACGCATTTTTGTCGATTTTGCTGGCTATCATGGGCGTGGTCGCGCGGGCTGTGGGCACGGTTGTGCCTAGGCTTCCATAGCGTCTTCTCCTATGTGGACACGCGATCGTGCTTCATCCTTTAGCCGTTTCCTCTTCAGTCTTTTCCCAAATGCTCGTAATCCTCGTGTTTAACCACTTCTTCTCTCGAAGTCCGGATTACGGTAATATGCTCCAAATCATTTCCAATACACTGATAAATAATGCTAACGACCACCTGTTACGCCATATTGGATGTCTCCCATCACACCCCCACACTTAAACCTTGCTCGCCCTCGAGTAAGCTGCTATTAACTATTTGACGATCTCACCAAGTATGGAAGACATGAATGCAGTGGTCATCGAATCAAACCTCTAGATCTTCGTACCTACAATCATCAAAAGAACGAGTGTAGACTCCGACTCTACTAGAAATTCTCAAAAGTTATTGATGAGTGATGTCTAGCGTAGCGTAATAAGTGTTCGTTACTATTGTTTATAGGCGAATTGGCCATGATTTAGAGCGTATTATCGTAGTCAGGACCTCGTAGAGAAAAGTGGTTATATAAAAAGATTACAGGCGTTCCGGAGAAGACCAAAGATAAGATGGCCAAAGGATGCAACAAAGTCGCAGGCACAACAAGACGCAACCGCGCCGGAGCACTTGTGCTAGGGCGCGACCACGCCCTAGGTGGCGTGACCGCGCCAAGCGGTCTGCACAGCTGATAGGAGCTTATTATATGGTGTTAACTAGCGACTATTAGCTTAGGAATAGTGGTGTTTAGGTGCTTAATGAGTGGTATTCCCGGAATCTAGGTTGGAGTTTACTTATGGATTAGCGGGATGCTCGTAAGCGGTATTTTGTGGTTTTATCATGGAGATCCCGGTTGTACTCACTTTTAGTGCATTCGGGATGGAGCTAGAGGAAGTATAACACGCCTACACCAAAGGAGAAGCCGAGAGGCGAATCCGAGCTGCCTCGACGCTTGTAGAAGACCAAAGACCATCTCAGGAGAAGCTGTCACGACCGAGATGGATTATCACGACCGAGAGTCAGCCTCAGTTGAAGCTGTCACGACCGATACAATCAATCACGATCACGACTTAGCCTCAGTTGACATGTCACGATCACGACTCCCTATCACGGTCAATACCGGCCACAGACCTGAGAACTGGAGCATTGTCACGATCGCGACACCCTTGTCACGATCGTGACGCGGACACGGACGGGACTTAAATGAAGATTTGATCCGACATTTTATATTATTTTTCCACATATTTTTAGTTATTTTGATTTATTTTATTTCCCTTTATTAGATACTATATAAGCCTTAAGAAATTAGGTTAGATTCATCGAATCATTCATTATTCTTTTTCCACATTCTTGTAGAGAGAACTCAACAGCATCCTTCATGAAAGCTTCCACCTTTATCATCCTCCCTGGTTTGTTTTCCCATCATTCATCCATATTCTTCAATGCTTTCGATGGCTATGTCTGGCTAAACTCTCTATAGTTCACTCTTAAGGCTGAAGCCATTGTTTTAGGTTTTGTTGTGAGAATTCTTATGTTTTTATTCTAAAGTTAATTTCAGGATTGTTTTATGATCTCTTGTGCTTTATTGACTATTGATTGATCTTGATTTTATCTAGGTTGCAAACTAGGTTTATTAATTATCCATCATATTGCTAGGCTTGATAATTCGATTTGAAAAGTCTTGTCTTTTAGGTAGCAATCAGAATTTGCATAGATTATTTGCGAGTGATTATTTTGTAGAGATTATAAACATGTGTCGAGTATCGGTTATTTGCCAATGGTATTGCATAGGCCTACTTATCTTTGATCTTTATGCTGTTGTGCTTTTGAACCTTGGGATTTCCTTGGTTATTGCTTAGAATAAGGGTTTCTAGGACTATTTGGACTAGTTGCTATTTACGAACAAAGAGTAGGACAACCGAACTAACCAATTCAGAACATAAATTAAAAGAATTCGATGATCGACATTCCGATTGAACAATTCGCTGATGCTAGATAGAATGAGCTCCATAATCATATTAGTTACAACCCAAAATACTTTGTTTTTACTTTTGCTTTTGCTTAGTTACTATAATCACAATCAAAAACCCCCATTGTTACTATTCGGTAGCACCATAAGAAATAAATTAATGTTCTGGCTCTTTTGGGATTCGACCCCTTCTTACCTCTTTACTAGTGGAATTGTTAAGTTGGGTATCTTTGATAGGCACAACGACCATTTTGGCCCAGCAAATTTTGGCGCCGTTGCCGGGGAGCCAACTGTTTTTGTTTATTTCTTTTTGTGTTACTTTCTGGTGTGGACCTATCTTTTGGTCCACACTCACGCTACTAATTCAGATTTGCTTGGTTTAAATCCAGAGATAGAGCGGACGCACCTACGCAACTTGCGACAATCTCTACAGAATCTAGTAATCGAATCAATGACTGCGAGAACGTTGAGAGAGCTTACAGACCCAGATCTGACGCAACATCACCTTTGAGTAACGCTGCCTGCCCGGAATGTTGGCGTTACGTTTGAACTCAAGACCGGTTTCATCAATTTGCTACAAAAGTTCCATGGACTGGTTGGGGAAGACCCGATTATGCATCTAAGTGAGTTTCACGACATCTGCAGCTGCAGCAAGCCGAGTAACGTCACCGACGAGAAGATTAAGACGAGAGCTTTTGGTCTTACGCTAAAAAACATCGCGCAAAAATGGTACTACTTGCTGCCCACCGGAAGTATCGACACTTGGGATAAGCTACACAAAGCCTTCCTTAGTAAGTATTTCCCTTCCAAGAAAGCGGTTGCGTTGAAAAGGGCGATAGCTATGGTGGAACAACATGATAATGAGTCGTTGTATGACTATGTGGAAAGATTCGTGATATTATGCGCTAGCTGCCCATTCCATTGGTTTGAGGAGAAAGACTTAGTAACCCACCTTTACAATGGGTTACTCGACAATGAGAGAAGGTTAGTGGACGCTGCATGTAATGGGAGTGTGCTGATTTTGACTCCCGCCGAAGCCAGAGCCCGACTAAACGAGATTCCTGAGGGAAGGAGAAGTTTCGGAAGCACGTATACAGGGAAAGGAGCAAAGGTTGTGAATTCCGGAGAGCCCGGATGGAAGGATGAGATAGCTGAGTTAAAGAGTATGATCAAGAACATCACCTTTGGAAATCAGACACCGGTGAGACTATGTGGGATTTGTGCGGACGAGAGCCACCCTACTGACATATGCCCGCAACTCCAGGATCAAACCATTGCTGAAGTGCATGCTGTAGGAGGTATTGGACCCCCTAGACCTCGGTATGAGAACAACAACAACTACAATCAGCGAGAAAATAACAACTACAATCCGAGGGGTAATGATCATCCTGGTTTTAGATGGAGCAACCCGGCTGGGGGACAGAATAAGCAATACCAATACAACAATCAATACCGTGCTCCATACCCACCGAAATCTGAAGAGCCATCCACGGGGGAGATGCTGGAATCGCTAACAAAGCACTTCACAGCACACGTTCAAACCACGGAGGCAGTCAATTATTTAACGCAACAGATCTCAGGCAAATTACCCTCCTAAACTGAGAGAAATCCGAGAGAAAACGTAAGTGCAATCACGATATGAACACTCGATGTAAAGCTGCAAGAAGAGAGGCTGCATGAGGAAACTGGAGAGTTATCACGACCGCGATAGAGTCATCACGATCACGACTTTGTCTCAGTTGAGCCATCATGATTGCGACAACTTCATCACGACTGAGATGATGTGATCTGGTTTACGAAAAAATGACGAAACGAATCACGACCATGACGGACTATCACGATCGCGGCTAAACCCCAGTTTACCCCATCACTATCGCGACCAACCATCTCGACCGTGAGAAAGCACTGATGTCCTTGAGGACAAGGAGATCTTCGAAACGCTCAGTAAGTGCAAGGTGAAAATCCCTCTACTCAAACTCGTCAAGAGTGTGCCTCGTTATGCTAAGCTTTTGAAGGAGCTCTGGACTAAGAAGAGAAGACAGAAGCTGCAAGGAAAGCAGAAGGTTCAGGTCAGCGAAAGAGTTTCTGTGGCCATCCAACAAAAGATAGCTATCAAGCGCTCAGATCCACGGATGGTGAGTATCCCCTGCACTATAGGTAAAACTAAAATTGATAGGGCCATGCTAGATTTAGGGGCTTCGATTAATGTTTTTCCTTACTCATTATACAAATCAATTGAATTAGGACCTATGAGTGAAACAGGGGTTATGCTTCAGCTAGCTAACAAGTCTACGGTTTACCCGAAAGGGTTAGTCGAAGATGTGTTGGTTATGGTGGAGGACCTTATATTCCCTGTGGATTTTTATGTGTTGGATGTCAATCATGATACGCAGACTGCGCCTGTCCATCTGGGCAGACCCTTTATGTAGACAGCCAAAACAAAATTAGACCTAGATACCGGGGCGCTTACGCTCGAGTTGGACGGTGATGTTGTTAATTTTAACATATATGAAACTACAATACAATCCCTGGATGATGGCTCGGTATTCTGTATTAATGACGTAAATAAACCTCCCGACCTATGCTCGAATGTTGTTTTGGGCAGTAGCCCCACCTCTCTAACCACACAGGGAAAGAAATCTGCTAAAGCTGTTGTGCAGGTTGCGAAGAAAGCAAAAACAAAGCCCAAGGTTAAGTCTAAGTGTGGGGAAGGTAAGGAGAAAAAGAAACCCAAGCAAGAATGGGTAGTCAAGGAAGAAAATGGTCTAAGGTTCAGACCTTTCCATCCGTGGTTCAAGAAGCTGCTACTAGACGATGCAATCCGGAAGGGGTCAAGTGGACATGGTTCAACTACTTAGAGCATTAAGTCATGCCGTGACGTTAACTAAGGCGTTGATCGGGAGGCAACCCGAGGGAGTTTTACTAACGTTAACCCCATTATTCTGTTTGGTTTTTAATTTTCTTTCATAGGTAAATAGCGGAGCCAACACAAGGAGGTCAGCAGAGGAGGAAACATATTGATCGCTTACACATTTACTTGTGTCACGATCGTGAGACTATGTCACGGTCATGACGCGGTCGGATTGTCACCCCCTTTGTTTACCACAACCAAAACGAGCAATTAAGCATTCCACGGTTCTTCTTCTTCTTTCCGTTTTTATGGTGTCCTCTTTTGCTGCATTGAGGACAATGCGCGATTCAAGTGTGGGGAGAAGAGTCGACTAGTCGAGGCATTTGTTGATGCTATTTTTGGGTTCTTTTGCTATTTCTGCGATTTACTTACGTTTTTGAGTCTTTGCTGAACTGTTTTGATGTTTTTCTATCGAGTCTGTACGGATATTTCCATAACCTTTGCATTATTATTATTGTTTAGAAAAAATCAGAAAAACCCAAGAGAGTAAAAAGAGATTGGATCGAAAGGGGGGCTCCAACAAAAATTAAAATATTAAAATATTAAATATTAAAAAAAGAAAAAGAAAAAAACAAGGCAAGTAAGAATGGATTAAAAAGGAAAAGGTGGGTGTCTGAAAATAAAAAAAATGAGAAAGAAATAGTTCCTACCACTTAGAATTTTGGTGAAAACCCGAAAGGGCGCCGGGATTACATTGTTTTTTAATTATTTATTTGATTTCATCTTTTATTGGCGTCGGAGACATAGGAAGGGAGTTGAAGGATTGTATCGGGTTTTAGGATTCACCAAGGAGGGATAAGAAGTTAGTTTTAGCCTTTTATTCCTCTATTTTTGAGCTTATTGTTATCCATATTTTGCATGCTCATCAGATTTGTTACACACTATTGGCGGTTGTATTAGATTCTAGGATTAGATTTCTATTTCTTGGAGTTGGATGCATATTGTTGTGGCTGTGCTATGCAGATTTCTGGATTAGGATTGGTGGTTGTGAGGTATGGATTGTTCATATTATTTAGTGCTTTAGGAAATTGATTGAAGAGGAGGAATAAGAAGTGTATAAGCGAGTGGCAGACTCGATTTTTATCTTTATTATCATGATTTATGTATCCTTACCCATAGAGGAGATTAGGATGTCCACTTGTGACTTATTACACATCACTTGGTTCGATATTTATTATTGTATGGAGTGGTGACATATGAAGTGGAGACATAAGGAGGGATTTGGTTAGGTCATCTAGGAGAGATAAGAAGATAGATCGGAGTTAGGTTACTACTTGTTTTTACACTTGGAGTTTGAAGTATAGTCGCTAGCAGGCTGTCTCTACACTTACTATAGACCATTGTGCTTTTAGGAGGAGTGAGAATTATTTTGCTTACTCGAGGACGAGCAAGGTTTAAGTGTGGGGAAGTTTGATAGGAGCTTATTATATGGTGTTAACTAGCGACTATTAGCTTAGGAATAGTGGTGTTTAGGTGTTTAACGAGTGGTATTTCCGGAATCTAGGTTGGAGTTTACTTATGGATTAGTGGGATGCTCGTAAGCGGTATTTTGTGGTTTTATCATGGAGATCCCGGTTGTACTCACTTTTACTGCATTCGGGATGGAGCTAGAGGAAGTATACCACGCCTACACCCAAGGAGAAGCCGAGAGGCGAAGCAGAGCTGCCTCGACGCTTGTAGAAGACCAAAGACCATCTCAGGACAAGCTGTCACGACCGAGAGTCAGCCTCAGTTGAAGCTATCACGACCGAGATAATCAATCACGATCGCGACCTAGCCTCAGTTGACATGTCAAGATCGCGACTCCCTATCACGATCGCTACCGGCCACGGACCTGAGAATTGGAGCATTGTCAGGATCGCGACACCCCTGTCACGATCGTGACGCGAACACGGACGGGACTTAAATGAAGATTTGATCCGAGATTTAATATTATTTTTCCACATCTTTTTAGTTATTTTGATTTATTTTATTTCCCTTTTTATAGATACTATATAAGCCTTTAGGAACTAGGTTAGAATTAATCATTCATCATGAATCATTCATCTTTCATTCATTATTCTTTTGCCACATTCATTTAGAGAGAACTCAGCAGTAGCCTCCAAGAAAGCTTCCACCTTTATCATCTTCCCTGGTTTGTTTTCCCATCATTCATCCATATTCTTCAATGCTTTCGATGGCTATGTCTGGCTAAACTCTCTATAGTTCACTCTTAAGGCTGAAGCCATTGTTTTAGGTTTTGTTGTGAGAATTCTTATGTTTTTATTCTAAAGTTAATTTCAGGATTGTTTTATTATCTCTTGTGCTTTATTGACTATTGATTGATCTTGATTTTATCTAGGTTGCAAACTAGGTTGATTAATTATCCATCATATTGCTAGGCTTGATAATTCGATTTGAAAAGTCTTGTCTTTTAGGTAGCAATCAGAATTTGCATAGACTATTTGCGAGTGCTTATTTTGTAGAGATTATAAACTTGTGTCTAGTATCAGCTGTTTGTCAATGGTATTTCATAGGCCTACTTATCTTTGATCTTTATGCTCTTGCGCTTTTGAACCTTGGGATTTCATTGGTTATTGCTTACAATAAGGGTTTCTAGGACTATTTGGACTAGTCGCTATTTATGAACAAAGAGTAGGACAACTAAATTAACCAATTCAGAATATGAATTAATAGAATTCGATGATGAACATTCCAATTGAACAATGCGTTGATTATAGAAAGAGTGAGCTCCATAATCATAATTGTTACAACCCAACATACATTGCTTTTACTTTTACTTTTGCTTAGTTACTATAATCACAATCAAAAACCTCCATTGTTACTATTCGGTAGCACCATAAGAAATAAATTAACGTTCTGGCTCTCTTGAGATTCGACCCCTTCTTACCGCTTTACTAGTGGAATTGTTAAGTTGGGTATCTTTGATAGGCACAACGACCATTTTGCCCCATCAACAGCAGAGCGACCGCGCCCACATTGGCGCGACCGCTTTGTGGTCTCTAGAGGTGGGTGCGGCCGCGTCCACATTGGAGCTGTTGCGCCCGCGTAGGGTTTCTGTCGTGCCTCTTTTCCTTCTGCAGACATTCTTTGAGCCTTTTTACCTATTTTCTTATGGAGTTTCGGGCTGGGATTTTTAGTGATTATTTCTATGATTTCTATCTCTTTATAAATAGGGATAAGAGCTTTTCCTCTTTCCCATGCTTAGTTCAAATTTAATTTAGAGGGTTTAGAAAGGAATTGCGTTGTTCTCCAAGTTTAAGTATGTGGATGGTTGGTTTGTAGACTTCTTCCTTGGTTCTAATAAATATATATTATTTGAGTTGTTTTATCCTCTTGATTATATTTATCACTTAATTGAATTACCTATCTAGATTGATCACCTAGGTTGTTTAAGTCAATTTCATATATCTAGGCCTGGCTTGTCCGAGTTGGAAAGCCTTGTCCATTTAGTAGCAAATCGTTTACTTGGACTAGTTGGCCTTGTAGATGTGTGGAGGGTAATGATGTGTTAGTAGCCAAGTGGAACTGCATGTTCCTATTCATTCTTGAACTTCATGCTACTTAGGGATTAACCTTTGATAGTTTCAAAGTTGTATCTAGAAGTTAGGGTTAACATGTCGAGTTGGATTATTAACTAATTAGGAACAAGGATTAGGACAGTCATAATATATAAATTAGTAGAATGAACCGAAATAGCAATCGGGAAGTCAATGATCAAACCAACCATTCCATTGTGTGGATACCCGCTGAATAAGGTATTTTCTCTATTGCTTTCCTAGATTAAATTAGTAGCTCAGCATCAATCCAATTTTCCCCTTTTCTAGCACTATTAAGTTGATCTTATTAATTACACAAGAATTGATTACCTGACTCCCTGTGGAATCGACCCTTGCTTGCCACTCTACTTGTAGGGAGTTAGTGAGGTTTATAAATTATTATTTTGACAGGAGTAACGACCATTTTGGCCTTGTCAAATTTTGCGCCTTTGCCAGGGAGTCTAAACTTCTTTTCTTGTGTTTTAATTTGATTAATTTTGGTGTTGAGCATTTTATGGTCAAAACCTTGCTAATGATCATTTACCAGCTAAACATGCAGGGGATATGGATGAAGTCGATCCTACGACTCTAACCAAGGCGCTTCTCGGGAGGCAACCCAAGAAAAAAGGTATTTTTCCACTTCCACCTATTTTTTATCTTTGTTCTCTATTTCACAATAGGGACATTGTGTACTTTAAGTATGAGGGAGGGAGATTTCAACTTAGCTATCCTTGTTTTTTAAATTTTTGAGTAAGTTTTCCCCTTATTTAAATTTTTAGAGTCGGCTATCATATTTTCCCCTTATTTTATGTTTTGTGGAGTTCTATAATGGTGCATTGAGTTTTGATCTTTTTACTATTTTTTTGATCGTTGATATTGCAATTGTGTATGATGATGATATGATTGATAAAATTAAGGACTTTGACTTGAGTATGTGGATTATGATTATGATGCATTACAATACTAAGATTGCAAGTTTACGATATATTCTCTAGTTTTTATCATATTGTTATTATAATTTTGCTTTCGTCCTTTCTCATTACAAAACTAAAAGAAGAAGAAATAAAAATGCAGTGAACTCCAAGTGAAACAAGTTGGAAGAGCACACGACCTCCTGGGTGTGAAAGATCACCTTGGGTTCGATCCTCCATGACTATGCAAAGAGTCTCATTAGTTGGCTTGGACCGTAAGACGGACGGGCCCGATGCTTGAATACAAATTGGCATGGACCCTAAAACGGACAAACTCGATGCTTAAATAAGAAATGTGTGAATATGATGAAAAGAAGCAATAGAAAGTACATGTGGTGTTACTTGAGTTGAATTATGGTTATTCTGTATGCTCTCGATGGTGTTGGAGGTCGTGCATTATTTTCATAGATTATGAAGCATGTTAGGACAAGAATGAGTCGTTTAGTTGATCTTACGTTATCATCCTTCGTATATTATCTGGATAAAGACATCTTTTGCATAGTTTAGAGATTCATTTTCATGCACTTGCGTAGGATAAATGAAGCTCAAATTTAGGGGGAATGATTGATGACATTGTTGAGTCAGTTTAGAGTATTATCGAGTCTTGCATTGTTTTTAATAGAGTCGGGGTCTACGCCGATACTATTGATTATTGTAGGTAACCAGGAGCTAGAGCGTTAATTCAACTACCACTGCTTCTAGGCCTTGCATACTCGTTGAGATTGCAAGGGAGTTAGATGCAGCTTACTCGAGGACGACCAAGGTTCAAGTTTGGGGGTGTGATGAGCAACGTCCAGCGTGGCGTAATATGTGGTCGTTAGCATCGTTTATAGACGAATTGTCCATGATTTGGAGCGTATTACCATAGTCCGGACCTCGCAGAGCAAAGTGGTTAAATACGAGGATTACGAGCGTTCGGAGAAGACCGAAGAGAAGATGGCCAAAGGACGAGGCAAAGTCCCACGCACAACGAGACACAGCCGTGTCGGAGCACTTGGGCTAGGGCGCTACCGCGCCAGGAGGTCATCATAGTTGCGCGACCGCACCGTAGTCTCTGGAGGTGGGCACAACCGCGCCCACATTGGCACTACTGCACCCGCTAGGGTTTTTGTCGCGCCTCTTTTCCATTTACGGGCTTTCTTTGGGCCTTTTTACCTATTTTCTAATGAAGTTCCGGGCTGGGTTTTTTAGTGATTGTTTTTAGGGTTTCTATCTTTTATAAATAGGAATGAGAGCTTTGTGTCCTTCACATGCTTAGTTCTAGTTTAATTTAGAGAGTTTAGAAAGGATTTGTATTGCTCTCCAGGTTGAAGCTTGCGGATGGTTTGTTTGTAGACTTCTTCCTAGGTTCTAATAAATATATATTGTTTGAGTTATTCTGTCCTCTTGCTTATATTTATCATTGAATTGAATTATCTATCTAGATTGATCACCTAGGTTGTTTAAGTCAATTTCATATAGCTAGGCCTGGCTTCTCCGAGTTGGAAAGCCTTGTCCATTTAGTACCAAATCATTTACCTGGACTATTTGGACTTGTAGATGTGTGAAAGTAATGATATGTTAGTAGCTAAGTGGCGTTGTATGTTCCTATTTGTTCTTAAACTTCATGCTACCTAGATTAGCCTTTGATAGTTTCAGGGTTATATCTAGAAGTTAGGGTTAATATGCCGAGATGGATTATTAACTAATTAGGAACAATGATTTGGACAATCATAATATATAAATTAGTAGAACGAGCCCGGATAGCAATCAGGAAGTCAATGATCAAACCAACCATTCCATTGTGTGGATACTCGCTGAATAAGGTATTTTCTCTATTGCTTTCCTAGATTAGATTAGTAGCTTAGCATCAATCCGATTTTCCCCTTTTCTATCACTATTAAGTTGATCTTATTAATCACACAAGAATTGATTACTTAACTCCCTGTCAGATCAACCCTTGCTTGCCACTCTACTTGTAGGGATTTAGTGAGGTTTATAAATTATTATTTTGACAGGCATAACGACCATTCTGGCCTTGTCAAATTTGACGCTGTTGCCGAGGAGTCTAAACTTCTTTTCTTGTGTTTTTAATTTGATTGACTTTGGTGTTGAGCATTTTATGGTCAAAACCTTGCTATTGATCGTTTACCAGGTGAACTTACAGGGGATATGGATGAAGTCGAGCCTACGACTCTAACCAAGACGAGAAAAAAGGTATTTTCCACTTCCACCTATCTTTTATCTTTGTTCTCTATTTCACAATAGGGACATTGTGTACTTTAAGTGTGAGGGAGGGAGATTACATCTTACCTATCCTTGTATTTGAAATATTTGAATCATTTTTCCCCTTATTTGAATTTTTAGAGTCGGCTATCATATTTTCCCCTTATTTGATGCTTTGTGGACTTCTATAATGGTGCATTGAGTTTCGATCTTTTTACTATGTTTTTGATTGTTGATATTGCAATTGTGTATGATGATGATATGATTGATAAAATTGAGGACTTTGACTTGAGTATGTGGATTATGATTGTAATGCATTAGGATCAATACTAAGATTGCAAGTTTATGATATATTCTCTAGTTTTTATCATATTGTTATTATAATTTTGCTTCTATCCTTTTTCATTACAAAAATAAAAGTAGAAGAAATAAAAATGTAGTTAACTCCAAGTGAAACAAGTTGGAAGAGCACGCGATCTCCGGAGTGTGAAAGATCACCTTGGGTTCGATCCTCCATGACTACACAAAGAGTCTCATTAGTTGGCCCAGTCCGTAAGACGGACGGGCCCGATGCTTGAATACAAATTGGCATGGACCCTAAAATGGACAGACCCGGTGCTTAAATAAGAAATGTGTGAATAGGATGAAAAGAAGCAATAGAAAGTACATGTGGTATTACTTGAGTTGAGTTGTGGTTATTCTGTATGCTTTCGATGGTGTTGGAGCTCATGCATTATTTTCATAGATTATGAAGCATGTTAGGAAAAGAATGAGTCGTTTAGTTAATCTTACATTATCATCCTTCGTATATTATCTGGATAAAGACATTGTTTGCATAGTTTAGAGATTCATTTTCATGCACTTGCGTAGGATTAATGAAGCTCAAATTTAGGGGGAAGGATTGATGCCATTGTTGAGTCAGTTTAGAGTATTATCGAGTCTTGCATTGTTTTTAGTAGATTCGGGGTCTACGCCGGTGCTATTGATTATTGTAGGTAATCAGGAGCTATAGCGTTAATTCAACGACCACTGCTTCCAGGCCTTCCATACTCGTTGAGATCGTAAGGGAGTTAGATGCAGCTTACTCGAGGACGACCAAGGTTCAAGTGAAGGGGTGTGATGACCGACGTCTAGTGTGGCGTAATATGTGGTCGTTAGCTTCGTTTATAGATGAATTCGCCATGATTTAGAGCGTATTACTGTAGTCCGGACCTCGCAGAGCAAAGTAGTTAAATACGAGGATTACGAGCATTCGGGAGAAGACCGAAGAGAAGATGGCCAAAGGACGAGATGTAGCCGTGCCAGAGAACTTGGGCTAGGGCGCTACCGCGTCAGGCGGTCTGCATAGTGGCACGACCGCGCCGTGGTCTCTGGAGGTGGGCACGACCGCGCCCACATTGGCACTACTGCGCCCACGTAGGGTTTCTGTCGCGCCTCTTTTCCTTTTGCGGGCTTTCTTTGGGCCTTTTTACCTATTTTCTGATGTAGTTTCGGAATGGGCTTTTTAGTGATTGTTTTTTGGGTTTCTATCTTTTATAAATAGGGATGAGAGCTTTGCCTCTATCACATTCTTAGTTCTAGTTTAATTTAGATAGTTTAGAAAGGATTTGCGTTGTTCTCCAGGTTGAAGCTTGCGGATGGTTGGTTTGTAAACTTTTTCCTTGGTTCTAATAAATATATATTGTTTGAGTTGTTTTATCCTCTTGATTATATTTATCATTGAATTGACTTGTCTATCTAGATTGATTACTTAGGTTGTTTAAGTCAATTTCATTTAGCTAGGCCTGGCTTGTCCGATTTTGGAAAGCCTGTGTCCATTTAGTACCAAATCGTTTACCTGGACTATTTGGACTTGTAGATGTGTGAAAGTAATGATGTGTTAGTAGCCAAGTGGCGCTGCATGTTCCTATTTGTTCTTGAACTTCATGATGCCTAGGGATTAGCCTTTGACAATTTAGGGTTATATCTAGAGGTTAGCGTTAATATGCCGAGTTAGATTATTAACTAATTAGGAACAATGATTTGGACAATCATAATATATAAATTAGTAGAATGAACCCAAATAGCAATTAGGAAGTCAATGATCAAACCAACCATTCTGTTGTGTGGATACCCGCTGAATAAGGTATTTTCTCTATTGCTTTCTTAGATTAATTTAGTAGCTTAGCATCAAACTATTTTCCCCCCTTTCTATCACTATTAAGTTGATCTTATTAATTACACAAGAATTTATTACCTGACTCTCTGTGGGATCGACCCTTGCTTGCCACTCTACTTTTAGAGGAGTTAATGAGGTTTATAAATTATTATTTTGATAGGCGTAATGACCATTTTTGGCTTGCTAGTAATGAAAGACTCCACGAAACTCTAAACTGACTCAAAATGGCATCAATTATTCCCCAAACTTTGAACTATGTTCACCCTATGCAAGCACATTAGCCTCGATCCTCAAACTATGATAAGAATGTCTCTATCCAAGTAATATATGCAAATAACGGATGATCAAATAAGCGACTAATTCTCATCCTAGCATGCTTCGTATCTATGATAATTATGCACAAGCTCCAATACAATCGAAAGCAAACAAAAACCACAACTCAACTCAAGTCGTATCACATGCACTTTTTATTGCTCCTTTTTATCCTATTCATGTACTTCTTACTCTAAAATTACTTATTAAGCATCGGGCTCGTCCGTCTTACGGTCCAGGCCAATTTGTATTTAGTCATCGAACCCGCATTTTTTACGATCCGAGCTGTTATTTATTTAAGACCATTTATTCAGGTAACGGGCCCGCCCTTCTTACGGTCCAGACCGTCTTCTTTCTGTGCATATTGAAAAAGAACGGAATCAAGGTATTATAACATAATGACAAACTAGAGAAGAGATGGTGAACATCCAATATTAGTATCCGTCCTAATGCATCCTAATCATAGTCCACATGCTCAAGTCAAATTCCTCTACTTGATCAAACATATCCTCATCATACATATTTGCAATATTATAATCTAAAACATAGTAAGAAGATTCAAAATTCATGCACCATTATAGAATTTTGCACAACATCAAAATAGGTGGAAAAAAAGAATACAGACTCTAAAAATTCAAAATTACTCATGAAGTTCAAAAATAACTGAAAATGCAAGGATAGGTGAAGTAAATCCCCTCACCCACACTTAACCTACACAATGTCCTCATTGTGAAATAAGGAACAAAGGTAAAAGAAGGATAGAAGTGAGAAAAATACCTCTTTGTACGGGTTGCCTCCCAGACAGGTCCTTTGGTTTGAGTCGTAGGATCGACTTCTTACTCTCATCAACCAACTCTCGGCCCCTCATGGACCATCTTGTCTATAAATCCTCTCTTCTTCCTCACAATATATAATCTAACACCTCGCTTTTTCCTAACCCTCTTGTCGTACCACACCTTCTTCTTGAAGTGTCCCAGAGGTGGTACCTTATGTTGTGCCTTTAGCTTCTTCCTCTTTTTCTTGTGTGGCCCTTTTAATAATTTGGTAAGGCAGAGTGCAGGTGCTCGGGGTCCCAGCTTCCCAAGTTGTGTGGTGTTTAGGTGGCTGTGCGGCTCTTGGTCCGGCTCAAGCTCATCTCCCGGATCAAGTATCTCTCCCTCATCGGCTAACGGTCGTCCCGGATCATGCTCATTTAATTCCAGCGATGCAGAGAACTCGATGTTAAAGTCAGCATGGGAGAATGTGTGGGCACGCGTAGATAGGGCACGGTCGCGCCAATCATCAGGCAGTTTAGTGCGGGCGCGCAGTGGAGGGTGCGATCGTGCGATGAGTTCCCGAAAGATCGCCGAAAGGGCACGGTCACGTGCCTCCATGGCGCGGCCGCGCGCGGCTGCAGACGGGGTTATACGGTCATGCCTTGTGATGGCGCGGTCGTGCTCCTTTTCAGCGCTTTGGGCGCGGGCACGTGCTTTGCCGAGGATGATTTGTGGTCTCTTCCGTCAGGTTGTGGGTACGCGTTGGTGGGCTTCTCGGTTTCCACCTCACTCGGCATCTCATCCGATCCTTGATCACCACTCTTCTCCACAACTTTGAGGGTGGTAACGCGTCTCTGGATTGTGTCTTGATAACGCAACTCCTTGGCATATCTTTGCAACCGAATACGCATTGACTATTGCAATTGCTTGGTTCTCCATGAATTTAATCACTTGTTGCACATGCCAAGGGATCCAGTCCCCATATCCTTCAGCAACGTAAACCAACATCACCTCAAGATCGTCCAGCTAGTCTAGCGTATCCATGATCTCAGCCACTTCTTCGGCCATCCTTTATACGATCCTATCAAGTAGGATCATCAGTAGCACATGTCCTGACCGTGCAACTGCCAACAGCAAAGTTAATTAAATCAAAACACAAGAAAATAAAATTTGACGAGCGTCGTTTAGCTACGTCACAATAATAATTTCCTAACTAGCTCATCTACAAGTAGAATGGCAAGCAAGGGTTGATCCCACAAGGAGTCTGGTGATCAATTCTTGTGAAATTAAGCCAATTACCTTATAAGTAACTATAAAGGGGGAAGATGGTGTAAACTAACTAAACTAAACCAAACTAGAAAACAAATATGAGAAAACACTTTATTCACCAGGTATTCACACAACAGATTAACTGGTTTAATCATTGACTTCTTAATTCTATTCTTGTTCATTTTCTAATTCATATATTATGGTTGCCCTAATCCTTTTTCTAATGTTGTTAATAGTCCAACTAGTCTTATTAACCCTTACCTAAATATAACCCTTAAATTATCAAGAATTAATCCCTAGGCAGCAATGCATTCAGAAATAGATAGGAACATGTAGTGCCACTTGACTGCTAACACATCATTACTCTCCACACAATCACAAGTTCAACTAGCCCAAATAATTGACTTGCTACCTTATGGTAAGACTCTCCAACTCGGAAAAATCAGACCTAGCAGTATGAATTAGATCTGAACAACCTAGTTGGCCAATCTAGATAGATAAATCATATTCAATAATCAACATGCACAAGAGAGATGAAACAACTCATAAATATATTATATAGAACCAGGGTAGAAGTCTTACAAACCAATAATCTGCCGGCTTCAACCTGGGAAAAAAGCTAAGGAGACTACTCGTCTCTCATTCTATGTAGACTAAACCTAATTGAATTGAAATGATAATAATGGGTGATGGGAAGGAGGCAAAGCTCTCAGCCCTATTTATTAAACCTAAAAACCCTAGAAATAACTACTAAGAAGCCCATCCCAATGCTCCATCAGAAAGCAATTTAAAGGCCTGAAGAAATCGCACAGAAAAGCCTAAAATAGAGTCATAGCCTGGTAGTGGTGCGGTCGTGCCCAGGCATTTTTGTGGATTTTGCTGGCAATCATGGGCACGGTCGCGGTCGCTCCTAGGCTTCTGTAGCCTCTTCTCCTATATGGATGCGCAATTGTGGTTTGTCCTTTGGCCGTTTCCTCTTCGGTCTTCTCCCAAATGCTCGTAATCCTCATGTTTAACCACTTCTGCTCTGCGAAGTTTGGATTACAGTAATATGCTCCAAATCATTGCCAATATGCTGATAAATGATGCTAATGACCACCTGTTATGCCATACTAGATGTCTCCCATCAAAAGCACCTGCAACCAAAGACATGTAAGTGACATACATTGGATTTCATCCTTTTAGGAGCTCAAGGACGTTTTCTCAAGTGCCGGTCTAAGAAAGGCCCTATTGAGAATATAACACGAGGCATGTAGTGCTTCAACCCAGAAGCTTCTAGGAAGACCACTAGCAATGAGTAAGGTTCTGGTCATGTCTTCAAGTGTTACGTTCTTCCTTTTGATGACACCATTTTGTTGTGGTGTCCTTGGTGCAGAGAAGTTGTTATCTAACCCATTGTCTCTTCATAGGGAACGGAAGTGTTGATTTTCGAATTCTGTTCCATGATCAATTTTAATAGTGTGCCAGAGCTATTGGCTAATAGTTTTGCTCTAGGATTAGTGAGACTTCAATTCCAAGAGGCCTTAGGTGGAGGGCAGATGAATGTCCAGAACATTGGTATTTGAAGTTGGCACTAGAAAACCTAGAACTTGTGGTGAAACCCATTCTAATTCCTTATGTACTTGAGATGAAGATGATGGTAGGTTGCAAATTCAGTGATGAAGTGAAGGACAATTTCTTTGACACCATAGTATCTACTGCCACACAGATGGGAAAAAGGAAACAAAATTTGGTAATGGAAGGTGTAAGAGGAAAGAAGATGGAGAGTAGAAGATGAAAGAGGAGATCACCATGAGGATGCAACAATGGCAATGATTAAATGCTGCTTTGCAAAATTCGAAAAGAAGTTAGAAATGTTGCAGGAAAAATTTGATCTGGTGGAGAAAAACCTATGTGATAGGATTGAGAGGGTTGAGAGGAAAACATACACATTCTACACAGATATCCCAGACAATCACAGAAGGAAGAACAAAGCAGCGAAGAAGTTCAAGACTGAGTACTATGGATCTACTGAAGAGGAAGAAGAAGAAGAAGAATACATGTCTACAACAGAAGGGTCAGAAGCTGAAAATAATGACACTGATGGGGAAAATGCAGAAGAAGATGATGAAGATGATGTTACAGATAGGGATGAAGAAGTTAATGAAGTTAATGAGGTATGTAATTAAAAAGAAGTTAATGAATTATATTATTATTAATGGTAGTTATAGAATTAGATATGTTGTTTATTTACAAAATAAGAGAATAATGGAAACATTATAAAACCACTACCTTCTCAAGTAGAGAGTGACAGTGAATTAACTATCCAAGACATGCTACATGCTAAGAAGGAGTAGAAGAAGGCATCTCAGTTAGACAAGAAGAAGGCAGATCAGGAGATTGAAAAGATAGTTGGTAAAACTATGAATGGATCCTACGATGATAATGTGATGAACATTGTGAACAAGGTTAATCAGGTGACAGATGCAAATAAATCAAATGAAGATGAAGGACGTGAGACAAGTAAGAAAGGTGGATCTATTGAGGAAGGCATTGTTTCATCTGGAAAAGAAAAGAAGGTTGACGTTGTTCAGCCAACTGAAGTTGGGCATGATAGAAAGGAGGAAGGCATTGTTTCATCAGGAAAACAAAAGGAGGTTGACAGTGTTCATGCAACTGAAGTTGTCCATGATGGAAAGGAGGGATGCATTGTTTTATCAGGAAAAGACAAGGAGGGTGACAGTGTTCAGCCAGATGAAGTTGACAATAAAGGACCACAAAGGGAAGGGACATTTCCAAAAAGAGATGAAAATGTATGGGAAGGTGATAAGGATGACTTGCGAGTGGAACTTCATCAGAAACAAGAGGTTGTATCAGGTATGAACCGTATTATCCTGCTAATAATATGCAAGCTAAAACTATTTTTTTAACTTCATCGAAGATTTTTTTCATTAACCAACTACTAGTTCGAATAGGGTTAAGCTAAAGGTAAATGCACAGGGTGGTTCTAAAAGGAATAGAAGTGCGAAGGCTTCAGTGAGAAGTAGAAATTTCTACAAAAATATTACTGGGAACATTGCTGTCAAAGAATTGACACCAACAATTGAGTGGTATAGAGAACCCAAGTAAGTGTATTAAACATACAAACATCGGATGTTAAATTGTCTTATAACTGTGTAACAACTTAAGTATAAACCATTCATGTTTCAGGGCCAATCCATTCAAGTCAACAATGGGGACTGACGTTGACAAATATGGCTTCAGAAGGATGATCGAACCTACTGTTTGGTGGGATAATCTGGTAAGGGTGGAGAGGTACGTTTCATTAATGGATCATCTCAATTGTCTCGTTGTACATCTTGTCTTTTAACATGTACATATCATTTTGTGAATGCAGGATTTGAATGAGGCACTTATCCTTTTCCGTGAGCATCTACTACACAATGCATCTGATAACCACAAAGCAGATATAAAGGACACCATCTTCATGCGGTACTTGATTGACCAAAATATAAGTTCTAAAGGAGGAACAAAAGTACAAGACCTTACACCTAAGGTTGTGAAGTACTTCAAAGGATAATACCCTTACTTGCATGGTAAGGACTGGGACAACATTGACTTCATAAACATCCTTGTGTTTGTTGGTGGAGACCATTGGGTAGCTGCATAGATAGAACTGGTGAGGTGGAGCGTCAATGTATGTGATTGCAATGTCAACCTGAAGTCCGAGAAGTTAATCAGGGATAAAATGGTGCCCATAGTTACATATGTGCCAAAACTCATGTCAAAGTACCATCTTCTAGCAGAGAAATATGAACAGAAGGTGAAAACACCATTTGACTATGAAGGAAGGGTTGCAAACCAGAATCAGAATGCAAGATCATAAGTACTTCATTAAGTCAAGCTTATCTACAAAATTTATTTTTTATTCCATTTCAACACTAACCAACATAAATATGTTGATATGTTATGCAGTGCTGACTGTGTCCCATACACAGTTAAATACATAGAGTGTCTTAGCATGGGCAGGGAAGATCTTACCCTTATATCAGACAAGACTATGGACCAACACCGGTTTGACATTCCAAATAGTGTATATGACCACAAGTGGAGGACCATGTTCATCTAGATTTTACTCTTATGTCCCTTAGAGTTCTTTTCATGTTGTGTTTAGACCTTACTTTGACTCTTACACATAAAACATTAAAGGTGTAATTATTTGCATATTGGCATTGCCTTACCTTTTCACTTTGCCATAATTGAAATTATTAATGTAATGATAGTCATGGATCTAACTTTACTTATCTTATCCCATCTAAAACACATCCTCATAAGTCATTGAGGTCAGAATAGTATGGTCCAATAAACAAACGCAAAATATCTCTCCACCCAATCCTCCCAATCTTAACCCTATGATATCCCAATCAACCTGTACCATACATACAATAAACTGAGACGACGAAACTGGAAGGAAGATGAATGAGCAATCGAGAAGGGCGTACAGATGCTATAATGTATACTTATGTTTAATATAATTTAGTAGTTCATATAATAACTTCCATTTAAGGTCAAAATCATCGCGGCAAAGTCAAGTATGAATAAGTTATATTTCCACCCAAGCGTATATATCTTATTAATCATTAGAATAAGTAACATGAACTTTACTTATAGTATTGCATCTAAAACACAATCTCATAAGTCATTGAAGTCACAATAGTATGGCAAAATCAACAAACACAAATTATCTCTCCACCCAATCCTCCCAATCTTAACCTTATGATATCCCAATCAACTTGTACCATGCATACAATAAACTGAGATGACGGAACTGGAAGGAAGATGAATGAGCAACCGAGAAGGACATTTAGATGCTGGAATTTATACATGTGTTTAAAATTATTTAGTAGTTCATATAATAACTACCATTTAATGTCAAAATCAACGCGGCAGAATCAATTAAGAATATGCTATCTCGACACCCAAACATATATATCTTATGAATCATTAGAATAAGTTACATCAACATTAAGCATCATAATATTTCATCACAACTCAAACATGTTTCCAACATCTACAAATTCATCCCAATTTTCACATGAATTTGTAAAAACTGGTTTCCAACAAGAATATCCACAACCAAATCAAATAGATATTCAAACTTCTTCAAAACTTAAAAGCTAACAAAATACACAAACATTTTCTTCATTAATTTCTTGGTTTGGCGGTGCTAGATATTTATATATGATATCTAGCACAAGTACATCTAGTCACATTCGTCATATTGGGCATCCAAGGTCATGTAATCATCTCCGTCAGTGGGATGGTAATTGTCAAAAATCCATTGTTCAAACTCCTCGTCATACGGTCCCTCGTACGGGTCCTCTATGACCTCTCCATCCCCTTTAGCGAAAATTATTTCGATACATAACAAACTGTTTGTACAAAAACTAAAAAACACATGCACAAAAGAGATATAGAAACACTTAGATAATAAAGTTTAAAGTCACTGCCCCATGAGTTTTCTTACTTATAGATACTGTCTGGTCATTTTTTTGTTCATTTTCCTCACTCCCCAACTCAGTTGTTATTTCAAAAACTGGTGTTTGTTTTGTGATGTCTTCTTCCCTGAGTTCCTTTTTCACTTGTTCGCCTTCAGTTGTACCCATTCAGACATTTTACTACCTTGCTTCTACAAAGACTTGCAGCTTTGCAGCTATTTCAATCCATTTTCCTGCAAATAAAAGACATAATTTTTCAAAATTTGCATTCCTCATGAAGGCTAGAAAATCTATTCATTTCAAGTAATCTACTCTTTGTTCTGGCATTCTTTACTTCATCTGACGGCATCTTTTTTCTTTTTTGATGATGGAAGATGGAGATTTTCAATCTTTTTTATAGGGTTTTTGTGAACTGTCTTGTGAAATGTTTTCAAAGGTTGTGTTTTTATAGACAAATTGCTCTATGAACTGTTGTGTGAAATATTTTAAAAATTGTCTACTTTGAGTTGTATTTTCAACTTTTAAATTGCCTTTTGTTGGGAGTACCGTCATGCAGGGTCAACACGTACTAGAGTACAAGGGCAGAGTGAAGTTCAAAAAAACTATCCCGCCACCCAACTATATATATCCTATTCTAATGATATCCGTCCACATTACAAAATTGTATTGTCAATATGTTAAAAAATTTAAATGCACTTATGTTAGGAGCGTTGTTTTTGATGATATTGTATAGTCGATAAGAGTACATGTGTGTTATAAAGTAGGAAATTTTTTGATAGTCACATGATGACTTTCGGGTACGACCAGTGTTCAACGCTAGGCGGGTGGTAAGCGGTGAGGGGGGGCCTAGCACCTAAGCGTCTATGCAGGAGCCTAGGAGGGGCCTAGGAGGATTAATATTATAACACTTATTTTTATATTTTTATATAATTGATTAATTTCCTTATATGAAAAACTACATAGAAATATATTGATTCATAATTTTCATAGCGATTCATAATTTAATTATGTAATTTTAATATAATCATATAATTTGCTAATTAATCATCCAAAATACATAGTATTTATAGTATTCTGCATAAAGAAGATCTACAAGACCACAACAAGAAAAAATCCTACAGTTTTCAACACATGTTTCAATGTACGTAATATTAAATAATTATTCATAAGTCATACTCATAATCGCATGCTCTTAGCGGACGTTGGTCGCAGTACGAGGGCGAGGGACAGATAGAACCAAACAAGGATGAGAGGCGGGATGAGAGGTGATGTGAGGTGAGAGGAGGCCAGTGGGACGAGAGGTAGTAGGGATGACAAATGTCTCAGTTGAGAGGGAGAGGGGTGAGAGGAAGAGGCATGGTACGAACGAGAGGAAGGGATTAACTTTAACTTTTAACCTAAACAATAACGCATATCCCTTTCAAAAAAAAGGACGCATACCCCTGTGTAGAAAAAAACGTAACGCCTAGGCGCGTCTAGCCTCCTAGGCGTCCGCCTAGGCGGGCGTTTTTTTTTTCACGACATAGAAAAAAACGACTAGCACCTAGTCGGAGCGTTAGGATGCCGCCTAGCGCCTAGGCGCATTTTTTAGAAAACTGGGTACGACACATTGTGATGACATATTAGAAGAAATAGTTTGACAGATGACTGTTTTTATTATATATGAATAGTTAGGAAACAATAATTTTACTGCTAATTTACGTTTCCGATGCAAGGTTGCTCTTCACAATCGACCATATATAAAGTAATTATGCAAGATATTTTATGCATGTAGGAGAGATAATTAATATTTTATGGCACATATTTTGTATTTTTTTAACCTGTGATGATAAGGTACGAGTGTAGATCAATAGGATTACATTCGGTCCAAGAGAATATTTTACTTTTTCAATGCAATGGTGCTCTTCACAATTGACTACATATGAACTATTCATGTTTTATATACTATGCATGTTCGAGAGATGGGTAATTATTTATGCTATAATGCAAGTGTGTTTAATTACTGAACGATGTAGGTTGAATCAATAGCGTGTTGGTGTAGTCAAAATTGCAGGGTGTAGGTTAAAGCATGCACAGTAGATTGGAGATGTTTAGTATAGCACAACAAGTGGTCGTTAGCATAATTTATAGGCAAATTAGCAATGATTTGGAGCATATTAAGATGATCTAGACCTCGCATAGCAAAGGTGTTATTCACGAGGATTACATACATTAGAGAGAAGACGAGGAGCAGATTGCCAAAGGGACAAAGGCACGACCGTGCAAGAGAAGACACAGCCGTGCCAAGCAACAGATGTCTGGGTGCGACCATGACCATGGCTCGCGCAACCATGCCCATTGTCGCTAGCAAAATGAGAAAAAATGCACAGGCGTGACCGCGCATGCGCAGGCGCGACCGTGCCATTTCCCAGATGCCCAGGCGCAATTGCGCCATGCTTGGGCGCGACCGTGCCTTTTCTACGCGATTTCTTTGGGCCTTTTACCTATTTCCGGAGAATCTTTAGGCTAGACTTTTTAGGAGTTGTTTCTAGGGTTTCTAGGTTTTATAAATAGGATTGAGAGCTTTGCCTCCTTCCCATGCTTAGTTCTAGTTTACTTTAGATAGTTTAGAGAGAAGTAGCGTCGTTCTCCCGGTTGAACTCTACGGATGGTTGGTTTGTAGGACTTCTACCCTGGTTCTATAATATATATTATTGAGTTGTTTCATCTCTCTTGTGCATGGTGATTATTGAATATGATGTATCTATCTGGATTGATCACCTAGGTTGTTTAGATCTCATTCATATTGCTAGGTTTGACTTATACGAGTTGGAGAGTCTTACCCTAGGGTAGGAAATCAATTAATTAAGCTAGTTGAACTTTTGATTGTATGAAGAGTGATGATATGTTAGGAGCCAAGTGGAACTGCATGTTCCTATCTATTCCTGAATGCATTGCTTCCTAGTGATTAACTCTTGATAGTTTGAGGGTTGTATTTAGGTAAGGGTTAATAGGAGTAGTTGGGCTATTAAATATATTAAAACAGGGATTAGGACAACCATAATATATAGATTAGAGAATGAACCCGAATAGAATTAGGAATTCAATGATCAGACCGATCATTCTGTTGTGTCGATATCCGTTGAATAAGGTATTTTCTCTATTGATTCCCTTCACTTATTTAGTAGTTGAGTATCAATCCACTTTTCCCCCTTTTATCATTATTAAGTTGATCTTATAAATTATACAAGAATTGAATACCAGACTCCATGTGGCATCGATCCTTACTTGCAACTCTACTTGTAGAGGATCTAGTTAGGTATAAATATTATTTTGATAGGGCTAAACGATGCTCGTCAACAGTACAAGTCTGCAGGTTATACTTTGCGTGAAAAGGAGTGGAGGGCTGAAAAGTTGGACTGTACCACTTAAACGATTGAACACACAGAGTGCATACGCACATTGACTACCTCTGAAATCATGTAGGTTACCAGTTTGGATGTGCTCTTATCTCAGACAAGAGTATGGTTGAACATCAATTTCACATTGAAATTTGTTTCTACAAACATAGAGTGACACTGAAAACAGTTTGGTTGTTCCCTTAACTCTCCACCCAATCCTACCAGTCTTAATCCCACCAATGCATAGATATAACACACACATTATAATATACTGACACTCTAATTGTTTCTATACTTGTGCAATGCATAAATATAGGAAAGTAGGTGACAACAAGTTGCAAGAAATATTTTGACTGCTGACCGGATTCACTTATTTATATGTGTAGTTGGCAATTAAAATTTTCCAAGCACAAAACTAACTTTACAAAAAAAAACTCCGCATTAAGTCATGGAAGATAACTACCTAGTTTTTTTTAATGTGCATAGCGATGGTCGATCGGTTCCTATTAGGGGTGAACGTCATAGAACAATAACGCATTAATATGTTGGTGATGTTCCCTTCTTTGGATCCCTCACAATCAATCTGTGATGAATTTTAATTGGCGTTAACGAGCTACATCATTATTGCAACCACAATCTTGGTGCAAAATTCTTCTACGAAAGGGTTCCTAGAAGTAGAGGAATAAGAACTATCTTGCACATTGAGAAATAAGGTGATGATGTCCAAGATCTGGCTGAGAAAGGAAGGTATCATGCTTTCACCAACATATACATTGTTTACACCCATCAAATGGGAGGAAATGGTATCACGAATGAACCTACATCTTTAGTTGGATCAAGTTAATTTGACAAAGGAAGAGGCTTTTTTGTACTTTTAAATTTCATAAGTTTGTAAATGTACTCTTTCTCAATGGAACGTTTAAGTGGATGACAATAGTTTTTTATGGTATGATTTTCATTAATGGAACATTTAAGTGGATGACAATAATTTTTGTTATGGTATGTTTTTGGTCAATGTATAGTGCAGTATAAAATATATATTAGAGAGAGTGGCAAGATGAACACATAAAAACCATTAAGTCACATGAAAACCATTAAGTCACAAAGCGTCAAACAAGAGTATCCATAACTATTACTGAAGTGGTTTAAAGTACTAGGGTGAAGAAACACAAATTATGTTATTCTAATCATTGTATAGTTTGTATTGATGTAAAGTACAATTGTCAAGAAACACAAATTTTGATATCTCAATCAATCCTACCAATCTTAACATTGTGATATCTCAATTAACATGTACCATACATACAACAAACTTAGTTCCCTAACATCTTTGATATCTCGAATGAATGTCGCTTTTATTTCCAAGATCTTGTTTTTTAAAGCAAGATTACACAAGTACCCTAGCAGGATTATTAACCTTCAACCCATGTAGAAATAAAAAGAGATGAAATTGGACGGAAACAAGCTTCAAAAGTACCATACAGACACCCATGTAGAAAAGAATTAACGTTCAACCCATGAAAATGGTTGGAACTATACCTAGGAGCTGAACCGTTTGGGGTGACATCGGACACTCCCTTAATTTCTGAAATTTTGGGGGACATCTTGTTGTCCATCATTCATCATCATCAAAATGAATGTAGTGACAAGGATAATCCATATCAAACCACTTTTATTCCTCATATAGTTCTTTTAGCACGCTGAACCTCAAATTCAAGACTCGTGTCTCTTTCCCAATTCATGTAGTCTCGTTCCACTTTTGAGATATAACATCCCAGTCTAGATCTGTGCATCTCGGGTTGTCCTGAATGTAGTCGATGGTATGATGAAGCAAAATATCGTCAAAATCATCATCAAAGTCATACGTTGCTTCGTTTTCCTGTTGTACAAGTTAAAATATTAATTTTCTACTTAAAAAAACTTGTTATACATCATAATATAACAATAGTTCACCTCTATTCTAGGAACGCGTAGCATTGTTTCGGTGATAGTTGAAGTCATCCATGTTGGAACTTGACGCATGTTGCTGCCATCCCTATTAGAAGAATAGTAACGGTGAAACACCATACCATAACCATACCGAAAAGACACTCTTGAAAAACTAGTCATTGTTCAAAATGTAGAAGGAAAAAGGTGTTATGGTATATGTTTGATGTTGGAAGAACCAGTGTATTTATAGTTGAAGTTGGAGGAAGAGAGGGGTTAAGCTACAATACAGCTCACATGCAAATTTGGAATTTCTTTTTCATGATGAGGGGTGACAATGACCCGTGTCTTTAGCTGAAAATCCTGCAAAGATACTACATGGTAAATGATTGGTCACTATAAGAAATACTAGGCAACATGGAAGGATGAACACATAAAAACCAATAAGTGACATGAAAACATCAAAAGTAAATGGATCAAGATGGAGTTTTTTTAGTATTTTTAATAGTGAAATAAATATATAAATATGCGTGCATATGCCCATAACACTTTCACATCAAACTCAAAAATAACTTGTCATTCCATGGAAAACAACACATTGTTCTTCCTTGTCTCAACCAGTGGGACTCGAACCAATCTTACCAGTACGTAGGAGGCATAACACGGGAGTGGGAGACCCAAATGGGAAATCTCAAAAATGTTTGGGTATTGAAAGAGGAAGTACGAAGATTGAATGCAGGTGATGTTACATAAAAATCTTCTGCAAAGTAGAAACGAAGAAGGTCTACGCCTCCTCAGACTAGTCCAAACTCATGCAGATTCAGCGGTGTTGGTGGACGTCACTATGAATGTTCCTTTTACATCCTTATATGTTATTCCATCAAAAGAAGTGGTACACCAGCTCAATGCAATACGGCGATCGGAGTCTGAGGTTGCCTCTGGAGACAAGGTGTCAAACGGGAGTATCCACAACTATTCATTAATCGATTTAAAGTACTATGATGAAGAAACACAAATTATGTTATTCTAATCATTGTATAGTTTGTGTAGATGTCAAGTACAATGGTCAAGAAACAAAAATTATCTCTCCACCCAATCCTACCAATCTCAACATTGTGATATCTCAATCAACATGTACCATACATACAACAAACTGAGTTCTAATACATCTTCGTTCAACAACAACAACAACAACAACTAAAACCGGTACCATAGATATAACACTAATAATTGTTAAATTAAAAAATTACAAAAAACTTCAACATCAATAAACATCTTCAACATTTCACCACATCATGAAGAGAAATAATTAGTTTATTTTCCATCTCTCTACGGGTTGTGCTAGTGAGATGCTTCTAACTATGTTAGTGAGTTCTTCAACCATCATCTCGACAACCAATAGTTTATTCTCCATGATTCTAACCGTGTTAGTCAGTTCATGAACTTGACTTTCCAACAACATAATCCTTCATTGATGTATAGAGAAGGTGTCCTTTTGGGATGGTGATGGATGTGGTGATTCAATCCTATTACGATACCTGTCATGGGTCTCCCACCATTCATAGATTAACACAAAATTTTGAATAAAAACATAAACTATCCTATTTCAATGTGTTATGGGAAATTAATTAGAATTGACCTACATATTCATTTATACATCGCCTTGATCCATCGGACGATGGACTGTAATTAGTCATTGACTCGTACGCTTCACGCGGAAGCCCTAATTCACTTACAATATGAAAATGGTCTAATTCTTCTTCTTCTTGAACCATGCAAAGTGCCTCTTCATCAGCATTGTACGAATTTTGTCTATCCGACATCCTGAAACTCAAATGGTTAGTAAAAACAACCTCAGTTTGAACCGTAATCCAACTAAGAGATTGCTTGGTTGTGGAGAGTATTATTCTAAAAAAAACTATTAGAACTTTAATTGGAAACAAATATAAAGATGATAAAAAATCTCAAAGGATAAACAGTATGAGCCTAATCTCTAAGGAGAATGTTCAATTGGCTGAAACCGAACAATCTCCTGAACTCGTGATAACCTTTTTCTCTGTATCATACTACACTCTTTAGAGGATGATAAAGGGAGGAGGAAAAGATCCAAAAAACAAAGTTAAAATACATTGTAAACCCTAGAATCATTCATTGATTGAAGTATTAAGCAATTGAAGCATGCAGAGGACGAACCTGGTAGAACCTAGCCATATTCAAGAGGACGGGGGGAGCGGTTAAAAATATATAAACTAGATGTACCTTGATTGTAATAATTCCACAATTTTTTTAAACCACTATCATAAAGATTTTCGATGTTTGTTTGGTATGTTTTCTTCATTTATATGCAATAAAAAATTTCAACATTGAAACAACATGATGTGACATTTTTCTGTCACCTTCTTTTGCAGGAAATAAATTACACGCGTTTTGGGTTCCATTAGAATAATAGCACGCTATTTGAGTATAAAATTATCAGTCGGGATGGGTTTTATCAAAAGGAGTGGAGAGATAAAACGTTAGACTTTGTTCTGTAAGATTTCATTTGTATTTATATGCAATTGGCCCAAAAAGGTAAATAAACAGGGTTATTATGTTCTTATTGAATTTGTAGTTTTTTGGCCAATGTTCGTATGGGGTTTAAACCTTATTTGTATCATCTTTCTTATACAATCTTCATCATTTCAAACTTCATACTCGAATAACTGTCGCTTTTATATTCGAGATATTCTTTTTTCAAAATAAGATTAATACAGTACCATGGCAAGATAGTTAACCTTCAACCCATGTAGAAATTTAAAGAACTCAAAGTGGATGGAAAAAGCTTAAAAAGTACCATACAGAGATCCATGTAAAAACAGTTATCGTTCAACCCATCAAATTGGCCAGAACTTGAGCTAGGAGATGAACCGTTTGGGATGACATCGGACGCTCCTTGAATTTCTGAAATTCTAGGGGAATTCTTGTTGTCTACCGTTCATCATCATCAGAATGAAGACGTTGACAAGGATAATAGCTTTTAAACATCCTCCATGAAGCATATAGTTCTTTTAGCATGTTGAACCTCAACTTCAAGACACCTGTCTATTTCCCCATTCCGGTATGCTCGTTCCAATTTTGAGATATGTCTAGATCCGTGCATCCCCGGTTGTTCCAATTGTTGAGGAGAATATGACCAACCATAACATTGTCAAGATCATCATCGAAATCATACTCTTCTTCGGTTTCCTTTAATATACTTAAAAATGTTAAGATTCTACTTAAAAAACTTGTTATCGTCATATAACAAAAGTTCACCTCGGTTCGAGGAACGCCAAATCTTATATCGACAATAGTTGAAGCCGCTCATGTTGGAACTGGACGCATGTTGCTGCCATCACTATTAGAATAATAGTAACGGTGATACACCATACCATCAGCATACGAAAAAGACACTCTTGAAAACATAGACATTGTGCAAACTATAGAAGGGAAAACATGTTATGGGATGAGTTTGATGTTGGAAAAAATAGTGCATTTATAGTTGAAGTTGGAGGAAGGGAGGGGTTAAGCTACAATGCAGCTGACATGCAAATTTAGAATCTCTATTTCATGATGACGGGTGACAATGACCATGGTCTTTAGCTGAAAAGCCTGCAAAAGATACTACATGGTAAAGTCACTAAACATCTGAGTAACATGTGTCACTAAAATATGTTACATTATATTATGGTATACTTTTTTATGTGTATGATAATTTCGTTAGGATGACAAGGCATTATTCTTTCTTGCAAAGAATTCTAAACAAAAATCATAATGATTAGGAACTCTTACACTAAATATTGTGCCAGAATGTCCATAAACAAATCATAACGGAGATTCAAACTTCATCCAAAAAATCTATCAAAATACAAAAACATGGTTGTTGGGTTTGTAATGCTGCAATGCTCCGTAAAATGTATATGGTTGAAAGGTTTTCAAAGACTGTGCAGTCAGTGTTGTCTTTTGAACCTTTTAATAGCATTTTGTGGGATGTACCGCCTTGCAGGGGCATGATTAATCAGAGTAAAAGGTTCTACTTTATTAGAGTACTGGGACAGAGTAAAATCATAATATATTATCTCGCCAACTAATCACATATATCCCCGCCACCCCGGAAAGTCAAGTCCAAATAAATTATCTCACCGCCCAGGCATATATATCTCGGCACCCAACAAAGTCAGTCTATAAATATAAACACATACAACCTGGACACTTCCACATCCAACACTCAAGTCACATACGCCACAAATATGGTAAACAACACATTATTCTTCATGGTCTCAACTAGTGGGAGTATACTCGAGGGCCGGAGAGGCTCAGACCAGACATACCGATACGTCGTAGGCATAACACGGGTGTGGGAGACCAAAATAGGAAATATCAGAAATATTTGGGCCTTGAAAGAGGTTGTTCGAAGGCTGAATGGTGGAGATCCTGAAATCAAGATCTTCTTCGAAGTGTTAAACGACGAAGGTCTGAGGCTCCTCCGCCCTGTTCAAACACATGTGGATGCATGGGCGCTCATGGACATTTCTATGGATGTCCCTTACACAAAGATATATGCCATTCCAACGGAAGAAGTGGCAAACCAATTGAATGTGGCTAGGCGACTGGAGTCCGAGGTTGTCTCCGGTTATGTGTAGATTACAGTGCCCACAACTGATACAAAGGTGGTTGAACGCGGCATGGCTACCGGATATTGTGGTTTTCTCTTGTTAATGTAATACTTTATGCCTTATATTTTATGTTTTTAATTTTGAATCGACTAAAGAGAAGGTACGAGTGTAGATTAACAGTGTTACATGCATTCTGCATCACTTTACGTTTCCAACAATATTTGTATCGTCTCTTTAATATTTGCAAGATATTCAATGTTGAACTTCATAACCATATTACACAAGAAATCTTTTTGGATTGTAAGATAATTACAGTAGCCTGGAGAGATACTTAACTATTGTAAAATATTCGTGTCAATAATTGTACACGTCAAATTTCAAAATGTCAAGGTTGTTGAGGTAGGTACATGGGGTTACGTTGAAAACGCATATACCTACACGTTTAAATAATGATTGAATTAAATGATAATTGAAATTTCAAATTTATGTTACTACCATTTACATTTGAATACCAACAGCAGCCTATCACTGGAGACTAAATGTGTCGACATGTAGCAAGATATAATTTGACTGTTTACAGGATGGACCCATTTATATGCATAGTTAGCAAGTAATAATATATAGCCTCAAACAATTATAATAAGTAACAACAACATTAAGCATAATATTTTTCATCACATTTTAAACCTGTTTCCAACCTATACAAATAAATGTAGTCACATCAACTTGAAGTAACATCAACATTAAGCATGAACATTAGAATTAGTAACATCAACATTTAGCATCACATTTTTTATTTATGATATCTAGCGTAAATAGATCTAGTCAATTTCATCATACTGGGTATCCCAGGTCATATAATCATCGTTGTATACCCCGTCATTGTAATGGTAGTTGTAGATATGGTCCAGACCTTTATGTGTTCATTATCGCCCCTCCCCAACTCAGTTGTAGTTACAAAAATGGGTGTGTGTGTTCTGCAATGTCTTGGTCCATGTGTCCCTCTCTCACTTGTTTGCCTTCTCTTCTTCCCACTCTGACAATTTCCTTCCTCGCTTCCACTACTAGTTTCATTTTTTCACTAGTTCTAGCCATTTTGCTGCAAAAAAAATGCATTACTTTTTTCATTTTTACATTCCGCATGAAGGGCAGAATATCTATGCATTCAAGTAAGAAAACATTCCAATATAAAATAATTTAGGATTTCAACGTAAGATTACTTACCATCAGTCCTCCCATTTAAATAACTCTTTGTTCTACTTTTGATCACTTCATCCGATGACATCTTATTCATTTTTTGTTGATTGAAGATGAGGATTACAATATTTGTTGTATGGTTATTGAACAAATGTCCGAACTACCATCTAAAATATTTTCAAAGCTTTTGTAGTTAAAGATGAATTTCTCAGTCAACTTTTGTGTCAGTAAATAGGGATACATGTGTTATGAGGGAATATTATACCTTTCCTATGCATGTTGCTCTTCACAATTGACAAGATAAGAACTATTCATGCAAGATACTTTATGATTGTTGGAGAGATAAGTACTACTTTTGTAATATATCTTTTGTTTTTTTTCAATGTACTTGAGAAAAGGTCGGAGTGTAGATTAATAGGGTTAACAACGTTCTGAGGAAATATTAAAACTTTACAATGCAATGCTTCTCTTCACAATTGACCAGTTAAGAACTATTCGTGAAAGATATTTAATGATTGTTGCAGAGATAAGTACTACTTTTTGTACAATATTCTTTGTTTTTTATTTTCAATCTGATAATGAGAATGTACGCTTGTAGATGAATTAGGCTACATGCATTCTAAAGGAAATTATACCTTTCCAATGTAATGTTGATCATCATGATTGACTACACATGAACTATTCATGCAACATATTTTATGCATCTTTGAGAGATAGGTAATAATTTATTCTACGTCATTTTTAATAAGTGCAGGGTGTAGGTTGAATCAGAAGGATGTAAGTGTAGTAAAAAGTTGCATTACAACTTTGCAAGGGGTAGGTTAAAGCATAGGAAATGAACAAAAAGTGCCTCGAAAATCATTTAAGTCAGAATGGTATGGTACAATGAACAAACACCTATCATCTCTCCATCCAACCCTACCAATCTTAATACTACCAATCTTAAGCATAGGAAATGAAGGAAAGTAGGTGAGGACACATGGCAAGATATATTTTGAACGATGACTGGATGGACCTATTTATATGCATAGTTTCCAGTAAGAATTTATCAAAGCGCAAAACAATCTAAACCAAAAAACTCTACATTAAGCCATGGAAGACAACTACCTAGTTTTCCTTAATGTTCACAATCAGGGTTGACTAGTTCCTGTTCGGGGTGAACGTCCGAGAACAAGAACGCATCAATATGTTGGTGGTGATTCCCTTCTTTGGAGCCCTCAAAATCAATCTGTGAGAAATTTTAACTGGTTCGTTAACGAGCTACACCATTATTGCAACCGCGACCTTGGTGCAAGATTCTTCTATGAAAGGGTTCCAAGAAGTAGAGGAATAAGAACTCTCATGCACATTGAGAACAAAGGTGATGTCTAGGATCTGGCTGAGCAAGGAGAGTATCATACTTTCACCAACATATATATTGTTTACACCCATCCAGTGGGAGGAAATGGTAACGAGGATGATCCTTCATCTTCAGTTGGATCAAGTTAATTTTTCAAAGGAAGATGTTTGTATGGTATTTAAACAGGGTTATTTAGTTCTTCTTGAATTTGAAGTTTTTTGCCCGGTGTTTGTATGGGGTTTAAACCTTATTTGTATCGTCTCTTTAATATAATCTTCATCATTTCAAAGTTCATACTCCAATAATTTTCGCTTTTGATTCCAAGATATTCTTGTTCAAAGAAAGATTAATAAAGTACCCTGGCAGGATAGTTAACCTTCAACCCATGTAGAAATATAAGGAAATCAAAGTGGAAGGAAACAAGCTTAAAACTAACCATATAGAGACCCATGTAGAAAAAAATTAACATTCAACCCATGAAAATGGTTGGAACACAAGATAGGAGCTGAACTGTTTGCGGTGACATGGGACGTTCCCTGATTTTATGAAATTTTGCGGGGGTATGTTGTTGTCCACCATTCATCACCATCAAAATGATGGCGGTGACAAGGATAATACCTTTCAAACCAAGTCACGGGTCTTTAGATGCAAATCCTTCAAAGATACTGCATGGTAAAGGCAATAAACATCTAAGCAATATGTGTCACTAAAATGTGATATGTTTTATTATGATATAATTTTTTATGTGTAAGACATTTTCTTTAGGATGACAGGGCATTTTTCTTTCTTGCAAATAATTTTAAACAAAATCATAACTAGGAACTCTTACAATAAATATTGTTTATAAACATACAATCATCACCACAATAAGTTCATAACTATGCAAAACAATCTTCCCATCCTGTCCATAGGCAAAAATACAAAATACCATTGCATCTTCCACATTTAATACCACCCTAAATTATTGTCACTTCAACTGTGTTGTCCTCTGGCAGCAGCCCGGAAACACCTGTTATAACGATGACCAGTTAAACCACATCTCAAACATCTTCGTGTGGTCCTTCCCACCTAGCCTTGTATCTGTTAACCTTTGGTTTG
>NW_027367382.1:0-58730 GCF_046119375.1 Phyllobates terribilis | reverse complement strand
TTGATTGTGCCGCTTCTTTGATTACTACGTTTCTTGATCAAAGAACTTTCCCAAAGATGCCCATTACTGGGAGGGACTTGCTTTCTTTGGACATAAGAGCAATTCTTCTAGTTAGCTCGTATTTGTCCCTCTTTCCATAGATGACCACCAAGGATTCTTCCTATTAAGGGATTTTGACTCCAGAGGCACTCAATCATCCACTAAGATAAGGAATGTAGATTGGCAGGCGGACACGGTTTCTCCAGGAAGCATCTTGAAAGCACAGAACTCCTTTGAAGGCTAAACATCTGGTTGTTCTTCATGTCTCGCTCCCTCTATGGATAGCTATGATGGCGCACACATGTCTTTAACAGTAGCTATGCTAATAACCTTATCAATGTCGGTTCGAGTGAGGCCGATGAGAATAAGCTGGCGCGTCTTCAGTTCTTATCCATCTTTTGTCTCTGGGATCTCTTCATTGTCAAGCTTGAAAATCTTCCTGCACTGGCAGTCTTGAGTTTGTATATAAGTTGTATGAACTTCCTACAAACAGTGGAGCTCTCCCTCTTGAAGTTGATGCGGTTTGTTGATGGAAACTTCAAGTGTGAATTCCTATTTTGGGCGGAACAGATCTCCTAATTCTTTGATTCCAGTTAGTGAGAGGTATGAAATAGACTCTAGAAGCTAAAAAAGGGTATCCTGAGCAATTGCGCCATTCTTAGTCATGTTTTCAGAATTAGATCCTGCTCTGATACCAATTGTAGGATTGATAAAGGGGGCTTGATCTTAAGAACTTAGATCCCAGTCACTAAAAGCGAAATTCAAGCTTAGTATTGTATAGTTATGTAATTCGTGAAACACAGAAAGAAACTCAACTTCACTTTTCTATTTGATTGATTCACAAGAGTTATAACCTAAGTTTAAACACAGTTCTTAGATTCGACACACGATTCTCTAATCAAGCTTGTACAGTCTCTCTTTTCTCTCGAATCAACGTATTCAATTGATGAAACTAACACAAACTAAGACTCAACACTATCAGGCAAATGCAAAAATGATTTTCCTAAACTGAAATATTCGAAATCTGCAAGATACACTAAATCTGAACTATAAGATCTAGTAGAATCTTAACCGCTTTCTTAAAAGGTGTTACTTTCACATATAGGAACTAACGGATGATCCTTTCCTTATTTGCACGCTTTGTCCCCTTGAGCTCTATCAATCGGTTCCCTTCACGTACAAATACTTCCATTAATCTCGTAGGTCCCCTTGAGCAATATCAACGAGTTACTCTTCCTTGTGTTATTCTCTTTCCATCCCCTTGAGCGTTGTCAGCACTATCCAAGCTCCTTAATTCCTTTTCTTTATTCAAGATAATCCAGCTACTTAGTCTTGAGCATAGTTTTAACAGAAGCTCTATCATAATCCTACAATGTCTCACTCAAAGTAGAAATTAAAAGCAATAAGTGTTTGTTATCATTGAAACTGAGGAGATGAGTAATATGAACTGAGTTACCAGTTCCTATAACCTAACAAGCTCGTATGGAGTCTTCCTCTATGAGTGGGCTTAGCATCGCCATGTTGATGATGTAGTATGTTTTGCTCACTTCTTATGACCAATAGTGATGAGGAAGTCCACTTAAAGAAGCATCCTCATTGCCATATCATCTAGTGTTTCATTCTTCCTCTCTACTACACCATTTTGCTGGGGCATCTATGGTTTATCCCTTTATCCCTCCTAAAGGTTAGAAACTCGCTATTCTCTAATTCTAGCCATGATATGAGCAAATAGAACGGAGAGGGTGACCTAGACACTTTTCTAATAGAAGAACTAAGGATGAAAAATCAAAGAAAGCTTCATCCTTAGTCCTTAAAAAGAGAGTCCAAGTAAAGCGAGAGTAATTATCCACTAAGACATAGATATTCTTTTTACCACCTATACATTAAACACGTAATAGTCCACAGAGAGCCATATGGAGTAGCTCCAAAGGGGTCTTCATAGATACTAAACTTTTTCTCCTGGAAAGATTGTCTTGGGTATTTAGCTTTAGCACATTCAGTGCAATGTGTCATGCTATCTGGCTTGACTTTAGGGAGTCCTCGCACTAGCTCCTTCTACTTAAGTTTGTTCAGTAGATGAAGACTAGTGTGACCTAGTTATTGGTTCCATAAGTTGGACATATCGGCTTTTAAGGCTAGAACATAGGTGACTCTCTTGATTGAAGGTGAAGTCGAAGAGATAGGTGTTCTCGACTCACTTGCCCTTCATGATCACTTGTTCGTTGGGAGTGCAAACAAGAAATCTATGGTGATGAAGGTGACTTCATTTTCTCCTTGATCACATATTTGAGTAACAATGGAGAGGTTGAAACATATATTCTCCACCAGAATCACGTCTCTTATTTGAATCTTCTTAGTCAAATTGTACATTTCCAGTTCATTAATCATCTTTTTGTCTCTGAAGGAGATGTTACCTCTTTTGTATCTTGAAATGAGAGCATCATGATATGGTTTCCAGTCATATGGAAAGAGCAACCACTAGTAACATACGAGTTATCAGAGCTGCTCATTTCAACCTACAAGTAAGACAATCCAACTTTTGGAACCCAGTGAGATTTGCTCTTTTAGGTTGATTAGTTTTGAAAGCGCCTTGGGAACTAGGAGCAGCTATAGCTTTTTAGCAGAAGATATAGGCTCATAGTAAGAAGGATCATTCAAGTCAATAACTTAATAGGGATTTGACTTCATTGGCTTCTAAGGCTTGTTTTTAATCTCTTTCTTCCTCTTACACTCATAGTGAGAGTGCCCATTGTTACCACAGAATGTACAATAGTGGTAATACCTCACATACCTAGGTTTTTGTTTACCAGGGTGAAATGGGGATTCTTTTTAAGCTTAACATGCTTAGAGTTTTGATTCTTAGCCTTCTTTACATACATTACGTGAGCATTAGCACCATGAAACCATTTCTTGGTTTCTTTAGGTTCTTTCTCCAAGACTCTTATCATTCCTTCCTAGATGTTCATTCTTTCTTTTGCAATATTGAAGTGCCTTATCTAGAGAATTGATCTTTTAAGTCAATTTCCTAGTTAAGGAGTCAGCTGGAGGGAGATGAGGTGTCAGTATGAGAGTCATAGACCAACCCAAGTCTAGCCTTGACAAAGACTATTTGATTAACAATCTTCTCATTGATAGATTTTGTAAGTTGCTTAAGTTTGTTTACAATTAAAATAATTTTTTTTGTTAATTATGGACTCGTGTACATCCTGTTGACCCTTTCCTTTAAATTTTCATCAGATTTGGCCATTAAGGCCATTTTAGCATGCAACTTCTTTAACTCAACATTTTATAAGCGAAGTTCATTGTTCTCCTCAATGTATTCGTTGGCCTGTTGATTCAATGTTTCATTTTCTTCTATTAATCCTTTAAGCATGAGAATCAAATCTTCTTTAGATAGAATTTGTATCTTAAGAGAGGATAACTTTACTGGTTCATCGTCATTTGATTACTCAGTGGCTACTAGACATCTCCCTTGAGTCCTTTCTCCTATGTCGAGCTCATCATCAATTACCGCAAACTATGAAGAAGGCCTTCTTGGGGTCACTTGAGATCATTGCTACTTTGTCATTGGTGCACGTCTTTGCAAGGTGTCCCTTTTGTTGACAATTATATCACACATAGTCTTTGAGATCACGCTTTTTAGGGATGTCTTTCTTTTATGACTATTTGTTCTTCAAGAAATTTTTCAACATTTTCGTCACCATGGCCACTTCTAAATCATCATCTTGGTCAACACACTCCTCACTATCCATACGCTTGAGGACCTTGGTGAGTTTAAGGGCATTTCCCTTTGTTTTTGTGGAGGACATTTCTTATTCCTTGTCCCTGCAATTCCTGGATGTGGAACTTCTCAGCGAAGTCACTACTGAAAGCTCCTTCATTTCCTTAGTCATCAACTGTTAGTTTGATCTTACTCAGACTAATCGCTCCTTTTATTTTGACGATGATAAACACTACATTTAATCTATCTTGTGTTTTCTAAGCATTAGAAGAATATCTTAAGAAGCCAAGAGAGTCGCTTTGAGCAATCGAACAAGCTAGAGACTAGCTTTGAGCCTTGCGAAGATAGAAAATATTGCAAATGCAGTCTCAACCAACTCCTGAAGAAAAGAATCACAATTATGAAGTGAAGGTGTGAAGAAGAGTTGAAGACAAAGGACTAGCACAGAGACGAGGGGAGTCATTTTCGGCTAGTGTATCCAATGCTTCAATAGTAGAGAATTGAAGGAAGTGAATCTGCCCTGATGGCTTATGCTACACCAGCGTGTAGAGTATTCGTGCCAGCAATGGGAAAGGCGTGAAGCTCAGGATAGGCGAATGTGTTTCTACCTATGGAGAGTGAGGAGCGTGGATTGCCAACGTGGATGAGTTGAAGTGTAGTGGTACGGAGCGGATTGCCAGTGTGGAAGAGTTTGTTACAAGTTTGTTACTCAAGAAAAAGGACAATCTGTGAAGGAGCTGCCTGGTAGAGTAGTCACACGGATTGCCAAGGTGACAATCTCCTTTATTGCAATATTTTATAAAGTTTTCTAACTTGGGGAATAAGTTAGGATTTCTATAAATAGTTGTAATAGTTGTATGCATTTCAAGCTTGGGAAACCTCACGAGGGAGAGAAAGTCTAGCTAGCACAAACACAACAAGATCAGGAAAGCTTGAGAGTTAGTACGTTAAGCGTCTTGGAGGATGCAATAGGATTGAAAGCTGGGAAGTTAGTAAGGTTGAGTGTTTGGGGCAAGCTAGTGATCTCTGAGGGAGCGACTGTTGTCTATACAACTTGAGAGTAGCATTCGTTGTAAGTGAGCTGAACGCGATTGTAGTGGGTTGAGTGTTATAAGGCCTTGTAATCCTCTATTCATTATATCAATATATTGGCGAGTTTCATCCCGGGCATGTATTATTGCGAAGGGTTCTCACCTTACCAAGTCTCTCTGTGCATATTGAGCTGAACCTTTCATTTAACCATCTAAGGTTCATATAGTGGCTTTCCCTCTTTATTCCGCATTTATTGTGACTTTCATTTAACCATCTAAGGTTCATATTGTGTTTTTAAACTTCCGCATATCTTAAATACTAAATCTAGTCAATCAAGCTACTCTTCTATAAGAGCTAGTCGATTTAAGCTACTCTATAAACGTTTTCAACAAGCAAACCACTTCTATATTTACTCGCTTTGTTGAGAGCTATTCTTTGGATTCTAGCTTAATAGTTTTTGTTCATGCATATATCTTGTTGAGCTCCAAAGGGACTTCCATTCGTTTCAGATGGGAGAAAGCAAGTCTGTCTCAGATTATCATTCCCAGTTCTAGGTATTATGTGATAAGATGTCCTCCGTGGGACTTAAGGTATAACCCTGGGAACTCACTCTCGCTTTCATCCATGGTGTTAACTCTAAGTTTGACACAACTAAACGATTAATGCTAATGACTAAAGAAACGAAAGTTTTGCATGTATCTGTACTTGCTGGTAAGTTAAGAGTGCATGAAGCTGAAGATCAAAAGGAGTCAATAGCATCTAGAGAAACCCAAGGAGTCTCTCTCAAGCTCACTCGCGTACTTCAAAAGGTCGAGGACAATGATGAGTCCGAAAACGAAGAAGACCATGAAGTAGCAATGATTGACTAAGCTAGTCAAGAGGTTCTTTAAGAAGAAATTTGGCATAACTACCAAGGGGGACAGAGATCCAAAGGACACCAAGCCATTCATCCTCAAGAACATTACGTGCTACAAATGCTCAGGTAGAGGACATCTCTCTAGAGATTGTCCAAGTGAAAGGGTAGATCCAAATGAAGAAGAAGGTGGATCTGGAACACCTCCTAGAAGGCCTTTGTCACTCTATGGGGCAGTTCTATTGATGAAGTCGACGTTGGTGAATTTCTTAAGAATTGCTTCATATTCGCTCAACCTATTCTAGAGCCAGCTCCTATACCTGAAGTTGAGGTAAGCGTTCTTGAACCAGAACCTATACTAGCTATCCCTCCTACACCCCTCTCTCTATATCTATGGGTGTACTTGATCAAGCGAGTCAATCTGAGGACAAGCTTGATTTGAGTGATTTTATTTCCTCTAAGTCTGATATGACTATATCTGAGGATACACTCATTCAAGTGAGTCTTGAGATAGACAAGATTGCTTTGAGAGAGTCATCTAAGACTCTGCATGCTCGTATGAAGCCAATACAAGCTAAATACAGAAAAGTAGGAGCACAACGAGTGTTACCTATGCCTCAAATAGGTAAACCTCATCCCGTGTCATGTCTTTGTGATGATGACTATTCAGAGCGAGTTCCTAGAAGTGTGAAGATGAAAGTTCTACCTTCCAGTTCTGGAATCGCTATCTCTAAGGTTCCTACGAAGTCAATACTTCATTGGGAACACAATGCTTGATTTGATTTTGCAGGAAATGGTGCAGAGAAGAAGGCAAATGGATTATCTAAAGCTACTCTCATCCTTAACAAGTGAAGGAGTCTCGCTATCTCCTTCAGTGCTTTATTGAAAAAATCAAGCGTGTTCTAATCAACATCTCTTTCACTCTTATCATACAGGATATGTCTTTATGTGGTATAGTATTAGCCTCTAGCACAGCGAGTCTCATTTGATCATATAGCTACATCTATTCATTCAAAGTGAGACTCAGATAGTTCCAGCTAGTCTTTGAAGACTCAAGCGACTCTATTTCTACACTCGCTAACTATAACTAATACTACCAGAAGAGCCAAAGCTGCAATTCATCTCTCTAAAGGCATTTTACATGGATATGTTTATAACCCTTCAGCCTCTTTGGTTTTCCTTCTTACCTTATTAGAAGAACAAGAGATGCATTATAAGTTCCTCTATACTTTAACTATGAATTATGCTTTCTAATTCTAACCTGGGAACTTTAGTTGGATTGTGTTGCTTGCTTGCTTGATTTTCATGCTTATCTTCACACAAGCCAATCTAGATAAGGTAGTATATTGTATGAAAGCTATTGATTATAGTCTTGACAAACTACATGCTCTTCTTATGTGCCACAAATAGAGAATGATGATCGTCTTCTTGCCTATTACATGCCTAAGAAATGATCAATTCCTACGGTGTCCCAAGCCTAACGTTGATGTAACGCTTCCTTACCCATGATTAAACACCTCAAAGGAAGTATTCATTATCGTGTAAAAAGTCAGTTACCCCTATCATGCACATACACTATATATTCATTAAATACTGAGTGTGAGTGTGTTATGTCTCATGTCATGAAATGTGCATTTCTTGTTAATCTTTTGCTTGCTTAAATGTTACATTGGGTGCATATATACACTTGCTTTACACTCCTAAGCATGATCAAGCGATGGGTAAGAGTCACTCTCAGGCAGTATGAGTCGCTATCAGGTTTGCTTAGCAAAGAGGGTTTGCTTAGCAAAGAGGGTTTGCTTAATGAGGAAGGCACTCAACTACGGCTCCAAAAAGTGAAGTCTAGATACGTAGCCCTGTGATCTAGTATAAATAGATTTGGAAAGGCTACGTGGCTCAATGATCCAGTCTAAATGGATTCAGAAAAGCCACACTTAGACTTCACATCGCATCATAGTAGCTATCAACACATTATCTGAGGTTGCTCCAGCGAGTCTGCATGTAGCCGTTGTACAACTCAGTGAATCAATCCATTTTGAATAGAGCCATTGCAAAGTAACCGTTGCTAGTATAGCCGTTGCAGTGTACCATTGCGAGATCTCAGATTTAATACAAAGCTTACAAGAGAAGGTAGGGGAGTCTATATAAGCATTGGTATTCATTTCAAAACAATTTTACCGTGTTTATCATATTCTCTCTCTCCCCACTACTACTCAATCTCTTTCACTACTCCTGCTTTCGTGCAATTTAGCCCCTCAAAAGGCCAAAACACAAAATCCTCACAAACCCAAACTCCTCATTTCTAATTGGTTGATAAATCACCCCTTGTCAGTCTCACAATGGAAGAGATACTTGAGGAACTCTCCAGAGTGAGAAAAGAGGATATTGAAGCAATCGTGCAGCGCCGTCATTTGCCCTCCGAGGTGTCAACTGAGTCACCAGTGACTCCAAAGAAGGTCGTCACTCCTTCGCCATGACTACCCTTGTCTCCATCTTCATAGAAAGAAGCTTCTCATGACTCAGCTACTCTATAGACTGGTGAACATCAAGCTGCTACCGCGGGCAATGGGCCAGGTGATTGATCAGGCAAAGAAATTGTGCCGGTAATAGATCTTGTAGCCATAGTTCAAAGGTGCTTTCAAAGATTGAGAACATCAGGTCTGAGGTATTTACTACTTCCAGCTAAAACTCCTATTACTACCTCTCTACATGCCTCCTCCTCCTCCAAGCACTCTTTCTCTCTTGCCTCTTCATTCCAAGATGAAGATGATGAGGCATTCTCCCAATAGCAGCACAGGCTGATAAAAGACGCTAAAAGCGCGTCTAAAGCCGTTGGGAAGTGAAAGTTAGAGGAGATAGAGGAAGAAGAATTGTTGTCTGAAGAAGAAAGTGCAGAGTCTACACCACCTAAGAAGGTCAAGAAGAAACCAAACAGAAAGCTAAGAAGAAAACGAAGAAAGAGACAGACGCAGATCCAGAGTTTCCACCCATTCCACTAGGTAATACCAAGTGAGATATTCTTGCCCCTTTAATCGTGACGCCAGAAACTCTACAAGCACAGACAAGTTCAGATATCTGCTCAAGATCTAGAATTGGGACAAATTGGAAACTGAAGTTAGCAAAGCGGATCTAGATTTGGTGAGACGGTTCTATTCGCGTTTCACCAACTCCTCCTCAGCATCTGGCAAGTCTTCTACGATCACATTCAAATGGTGCAACGATGTTGAAGAGAGTTTTAAGGTGAAAGATCTGGCAAAAGCGATTGGTTAGGATCCAGGACCTGATGGTTCGCTCGTTAGTTTTGGGCGCGTATACAAAAAGAATTATCCAAGCGGCTCAAACGCGATCAAGGATATTGTGTTTGGAAAGAGTGTGCCAACAACTCTTAAAACAGAACATTTATCAGCATCTAAGTGACTCCTCCACTACTTCATTATCAAGAATGTCACTCCTCGCAACACCAACATGGATCTGGTGACGATCTCAGACTGTTGCATCATGGCGCAGTGCCTTCGTGGAGAGCTCATCAAGACAGCTCAGATCATGTTCACTCACATGACCTTATCTCGCGCTCACCACGGGAGTTCTCTCCCTTTCCCACATATAATCGCTAGAATATTAAAGAATGAAGGTCTGTACAAGCCAACATCAGAGACCAGCTTCACCGACATTCTTACTATGGAAAAGGTGATCGATCTTGTAGCGAAGCCTGTCAAGTCATTGCCGCCAACAACCAGTTCGTGCAGAACTCAGTCTAGAGAGATCATCACACCCGCTGCCAGCGAGTCTTTTGTTAGTGTTGTCTCAACGATTCAATCTTTGCACTCCACAGTCGAGAAGCGCTTAGTTGAGCTTCAAACACAAATCCAACTCTTAACCGACAAACAAGAAGAGCAAAGTAACATCCTTCAGACCCTTCTCGCTCTTACCAGAAAGCGTGATGCTTAGGGTGTCTTTGCTTGTGTTTTATTTTGCTTCTCACTGTGTGTTTTTGCTTGCTTAAGTGTTAACTAGTTCTCCTAGACCCCCCATCTCTCAAAGATGTAAGGTTGTTTATAATGATAAACAGTATGCTTTTTGTTTCTATAATCTCTTGTTGTTCTACTTGGTTACACCTTGCTTTATTGTGCTTAATGTCCTGATTTGCTTGTGTTGGTTATATGAACTAGCCCCTTAGTTCTTATAACTGATAATGCCTTACTTTTAATGATAACAAACTGCCTTATGAACTAATACGTGTATTGAGTGAGATATCGCAGAAAATCTATAGGCCTTTGAGTTACTTAGGAGGTTCAAGGGTGGAAAGCAACGAGCTTAAGAGAAGATACAAGAGCGAGTTCAGCGAGAAGAATAGCGCTTAAGGCGCTTAACTAGGAGCAAGGGAACCGAGGGATACTGAAGGGGACCGAACAATAAGAGTGAAGGATCGAGCTGCACAAGTAACATGCTACACAAGGAGGACGCGCTCAAGGGGACCGAAGACACTCTAAGGGACCGAGCGCGTATATATGGAAAGAAATCTTCTTAGAGCTAAACAGGGAAAGATTTGATTCGCCAAAGATTTACCAGATTCGAGATCTTAACAGTTGAAGCTAGTTTGTCATTATATTCGGCTAGTTTAGATTTAGTACTTTATTTATTATTATTTACTTTCTTTTAGGTAATTAGTTTCCGGTGATTATGCCATAGTATAAATAGCTTAGTTCATCTATCTTTAAACGTGGTTGTCGAACTAGAGAGAAATAATTCATCTTGATTTAGAGCTTAGGCAATATCTAGGAGAGTTGAGAGAAACTAAGAACTGTGTGTTCGCCTAGTAGTTGTAAGTCTCACAAAAAATCAAATCAACAACGTTTTGGAACTAAAGTGTTTGTTTGTTCTTAGTCTTGTATTTCCGCACAAAAGTTCTATCTTTAGTTAGACTAAGATCTTCACGATCCACAATTGGTATCAGAGCAGGATCCAATTCCAATACGGCAATGAAGAACTTAGAGTTCAACCTCGGCATGTCCCTCAACAAACCTCACCAGCTTCGAGAAGGAGAACTTGATTGGTGGATGGGAGTTCACACGACGTTCATCCAAACCCAAGACTACCAATGTTTGAAAATCATAGAACTTGGAGACGAAGTGCTTCCAGAGCTGAAGAAAAGAAAGGATTGGCAACCAGAGCACTACGCCAAGATGGAGACGGACTCAAAAGCTCAACAACTGATTCTATGTGGACTCTCTCGCACGGACATTGACAAGGTCATTGGCATACAAACGGCCAAAGACATGTTGGAAGCTATCATCTCCATACACAGAGGGAGCGAAGATCAGAAGGACACCAGAAAGTTCACGCTTCAAAGGGAGTTTCAGTCCTTCAAACAACTCCCTGGGGAAAGCGTGCCAGCATGCCAATCGCGCTTCACAATTCTGATCAACAAGCTAACGGCCTCTGGCATAACCATTCCAGCCTCTGAGAAGACACTAGCTGTCATCTATGCTATAAGCGATAAATTCGAGCTCACTCGAAGAATCGCACTCATGTCGCCAGACTGCAAGAAGCTTCCAGTTGTAGACATATTTGGCAAGTTCTTCGACCAAGAGAACGTTGATTCGTTAAAGGGCTTAAAAGTAAAGGAAGCCACTGAAACAGCATTGAATCTCACGAAGGTGCTTGAGAAGATGGACATCAATGATGGTGAAGAAGATGAGGACGATGATACAGAAGTCGCTCTCATGACTAAGATGGTTAAGAAATGGTTCAAAAAGAGAGCTGGACCAGGCGAAGCATCATCATCAGCCAAGCGTGATCTCAAGGAGTATACATGCTATAACTGCCAGGAGAAGGGACATCTTGCCAAGACATGCACTAACCCAAAGGTAGAGGCCACTAAGAAGAAGGCACTTTTCTCAGCATGGGGAGAAGAAGATGATGAAGTTGACCTTCATGAAGGATTCCAAGGCAAATGTCTCATGGCCAATGCAGAGGCACTTACTTCTGAGGTAAAAACCCTTGATTCTTTTCCTAATTGCTTAAATATGCTTGAAAAGAAAGACCTTATTAATATGATTAAGGGGATACTAGAGGATACTGAAGCCTTAGAACCTCAAGTCACTGAATATGAAGAGGAAGTTACTGAACTACGTAGTGAATGTCTAGACATGTCCACTAGGTAAGCTGACAAAGAAAGGGCCTTAGTAAAATCTAGGGACTGAGTTTGATGACGAAATCCTGCGAGGGCTGCAAGGGTAAGCAACCTCAAGGGGGATCGTTAAAGGACCTAGAACTCAAGGTAGAAAGCGACTTATGGTTAATTCTCACGAAGATCACCGAATTAACTAAATCTATTAATGAGAAAACCATGACCAAACTATCTTTGTAAAAGCTAGACCTGGATTAGGATATGACTTAGATCCCTCCAAGTGCTCGAGTGCTAATGAAAATCTCACCAGAGAATTAAGTGAAAAAGCTGAAACCTTAGATAAGGCCCTTCAAATATGTAGAAGGAAGAATGAATTCTTAGAGAAAAAAGGTTAAGGCACTTGAATAACCATTAGGGGATGGCAATCACTGGTTGGCAAAAAGGCTCATAATATGTATGTGAGCCAAGCCCAAGGGAATGCCACAAACATAATAGATCCCAAGATTAAGGATAGGAAGCCCTTTAGACTTGAAGGGCAAATATAGTTATGTGAAGTACAAAGAATGCTGCAAATTTTGTGGTAACAATGGTCACACTATACACTCTTGCAAGAAGAAGCAAACGCTAAGTAAAAAGGAATACAAGTCACCCACTCGCGCTACATGTGAAATGAGTAGCTGGAATGAGGCTTCTTACTTAGCGACTGCCTCCTCATCTAAAGGCCAAAGGCTCGATCGTAGTGCTTCTCCTCACACTAATCAGAAAACTAATCCACCCAGAAAAGCTGAGCTTCAATGGGTCCAAAGTTTGATTGCTTATTTACAGGAAAACTTGAGCAGCGAGAGCAAATGGTACATATATAGATAGTGGCTGCTCATGTCACATGACTGGAGACAAGGAGAGATTAAGGAGCTTTCAAGTATATGACGGTGGAAGTGTATCATTTGGTGACAAGAGAGCTAGAGGAATCACTGTACACGGAAAGGTACATCTCAATGACAAGATAGAGATCCAGATGGTGAACTTTGTGGAGAGCCTTCGTTACAACCTCTTAAGCGTAGCTCAACTCTGTGATGAGGGACCAAACGAAGTGACCTTCACTACCTCGAAGTGCCTTGTGAGAATTGCTATTGGGGAAATCATCCTAAGGGGAAAGCGAGTAACCAGTACTTATATATTCGACTCCAGCTTCATCCCAAAAGGTCACCTTTGCCTCGTTACTATCGAAGATCAGACGGAATTATGGCATCAACGACTAGGGCATGTCAATCTTCATCTTCTACATAAGATGCGTGCAAAGGAGCTAGTTCGCGGTCTACCTCTTATCAAGATAGACAACATGAAACACTGTGCTAATTGTGTCAAAGGAAAACAAGTCAGAACCTCATTCAAAGCTAAGCAGAACGTCACAACAAAGAAGCCCCTTGAGCTTCTTCATATGGACCTCTGTGGGCCAATGCGTGTTCAAAGTCCTGGTGGAGCACGCTACATTTTTGTGATCGTTGATGACTACTCTAGGTTCACTTGGACCTTATTCTCTCGCGCTTCATCGAGCTAGTCGCCTTACTCGAGATTTCTCTATCTCTGAAGGTGCGCTCTATAAGATTTGATCATGGAACTGAATTTGAGAATGGAGAGATGGCTAAGCTACTGCATTGAAAGAGGAATTGCTCACAACTTCTCAGCTCCTAGGACACCACAATAGAATGGAGTGGTTGAAAGAAAGAACTTAACGTTAGTAGAGATGGCGCGCACCATGCTACTTCAAAGTGGAGACTCCCTCTCTATGGGCTAAAGCGGTGAACACTGCATGTTACATCACTAACATAGCTCTTCTATGTCCCTCTCTAGGCAAGACTCCTTACGAACTGATCAAGGGATACCTTTCAATCATATATCATTTTAGGGTATTTGGATGCAAGTGCCACGTGCTGAATAATGGGAAAGATAATTTAGGCAAGTTCGATGCACGAAGTGATGAAGCCATCTTTCTTGGCTATGTCTCAGCAAGCAAAGCGTACAAGGTGTTCAACCAAAGAATAAGAACCTTCGAGGAGAGCATACATGTAGTGTTGATGAAGGCACGTTCCTCACTTCCTCGTCAAATACCTCCGATCCATTTCAGAAGTCGCCCCCTCAGAAGCTTCCTCAGATATTGATCAAGCCCCTCCTCTTAAAGCCTTAAATCCACTCGCCCTTCCCTATACAACCTCAGTTCCCTCGGGCCCTAACTCAGACAGTGATAACGAAGGGCCATATAATTCAAACTTTGATAAGAACACATAGCCTCCCACTAGAGCTTTTCAACAAAAAGGTGCTCATCCTCTAACGAAAATGCTCACTGATAAGCGTTAAACGGTCGTTGGACCTATCAAAGATAATCCAACTAAATACTCCACTAGTGAAGTGGTAAGTCGGAGTCGAATCCTCAGGGAGCCACAACGATAGCTTAATTCAATTTGTGTTACCAAATAGTAACTGGGGGGTTTTGATTTGTAAATTAACTAAAGCGATAATAAAACGAATGTTGGATTTTTGTAAACTTATAACAATAAAAAGCTCACTCTTTCAGTCTCAGCACATTATTCTCATGGAAAGTTGATCATTGAATTCTAATAAAGTTATGTTCTTTCAAATAAATAATCTAGATGTCCTACTCTTTGTTCGTAAATAGCAACTAGTCCAAATAGTCCTAGAAACCCTTGTTGTATGCAATAACCAAAGAAATCCTAAGGTTCAACTACTCAACAATAGAAATATCAAAGATATGTAGGCCTATGCAATACCACTGACAAATCGCCGATACTCAACACGGGTTTATAATCTTTACAAAAGAAGCACTCGCAAATAGTCTATGCTAATTCTGATTGCTACCTAAAAAGACAAGACTTTTCAAATCGAATTATCAATCCTTGCAATATGAATGAATAATAATCTACCTAGTTTCGAACCTAGATAAAATCAATATCAATCAATGATAATAAGCACAAGAGATTATAAAACAATGCTGAAATTATTATTAGAACATAAAAAATAGAATTCTCACAAACAATTCCTAGAATAATGGCCTTAACCTAAGAGTGAACTCGCAGGAACTTAGCCAGACATAGCCAAGAGAAATCTATACATGATTAAGATGAAAACTAACCAAGGATGAAGGTAGAAGATGGCTAAAGGTGGGAGCTTTCTTCTTGGCTGCTGAAATTCTAAGAACTTGATTGTAAAAGTGGCAAAAGTTCCAATTAACCTAATAACTAAGGGTTTATATAGTACCCAACCTAAGAAATATAAAATAACTGAATTATAAAAGATAAAAAGGGAAAAACTAATAAAAACTGATAAATTCCCGGGCTTGAATCTGCAATTTGGGCCGGGTCCGTCACCGAGTCGCGATCGAGACTTTTCTCCAGTCTTCAAGTAACAGCTCCACTCTCGATCGCTACCTCCAAGTCGCGATCGCTACTTTCATGTCGAGGCAAAGTCTCGATCGAGAAATTATAGTCTCGGTCGAGACATCTATGTCGAGGGCAAATCTTGATGGAGATATTATAGTCTCGGTCAAGACATCTTCTTCAAAGCTCTTCCTTTCCGTGTCACTTCGGACTGGTCTTCGGTCTTCTATAAGCTTCCGAGGCAACTCAGTTTCGCCTCTCAGCTTCTCCATGGGTGTAGGTGTGGTCATCTTCTCTCTAGCTCCGTCCCAAATGCACTAAAGGTGAGTACAAGTAGGATCTCCATAATCAATACCACAGAATAACGCTTATGAGCATCCCGCAAATCCATAAGTGAACAATCATACCAGATTCAGGGAATACCACTCTATAAGCACCTAAACACCACTAATCCTAAGCTAATAGTCGCTAGTTACACCACATAATAAGCTCCTATCACTCACCCTAGTCCATTCTGGGATTCACACTCGTTCTCATGTAGCTCGACTAGCACCTCTAGGGACAATCGCTGAAGAACTTGATGAAACAACTGAGGAAACCAGTCTTTGTGCCTTCAACAACTTTGTCTCCCTCACTGAGCCTAAGAATATCAAAGAAGCTATCCTCGATCCAGATTGGGTGGCAGCCATGCAAGAAGAGCTTCATGAGTTCAAACGAAATAAAGTCCGACCCTTGTTCCTAAGCCCTCCAATTGCAACATCATAGGACTCGCTGGGTCTTTCATAACAAGCTCGATGATTCAGGAGTTGTGGTAAGGAACAAAGCACGTTTAGTAGCACAAGGGTATAATCAATAGGAAGGGATCGATTATGACGAGACTTATGCTCCAGTTGCAAGATTAGAGGCCATTCGACTTCTCATTGCCTTCCCTTCACACAAGGGCTTCAAGCTGTTTCAAATGGATGTAAAGACGGCCTTTCTCAATGGTGTGCTAAGTGAAGAAGTGTATGTGAAGCAGCCCCCATGCTTTGAGGACGTGACTTACCCAGAGCACGTATATTTCTTGGACAAGGCTCTCTATGGGTTAAAGCAAGCACCAAGGGCATGGTATGAGTGCCTCTCCGAGTACCTCCTCGCCAACAACTACAAGAGGGGAACAATCGACAAGACGCTCTTCATCCAAGAACATAAAGGCGAAATCCCAGTGGTTCAGGTATACATTGATGATATTATTTTTGGTTCTACTAACATGTCGCTTGTAGAGAAATTCAAAGACGTGAAGAGTAGCAAGTTCAACATGAGCATGATAGGGGAACTCAACTTCTTTCTTGGACTGCAAGTGGTGCAAAATGCTGAAGGCATTCAAATTCATCAACAAAAGTACCTAAGGGAGATCATAAAGAAGTTTGGGATGGACAACAGCAAGCCCCTTCATTCTCCAGTGTCCACATGCACTAAGCTAGACGTAGACCTTAACGGCCCCAAGGAAAATGAAACACCCTATAGAGGTACGGTAGGATCTTTAATGTACTTAACCGCCTCTAGGCCCGATATTGTTTTTGCAGTGAGTTTGTGTGCATGTTTCCAATCCGATCCAAGGGAGTCGCACGTTACCATCATCAAGCGTATCCTTCGTTACCTAAAAGGGACTGATAATCTTTGTTTATGGTACCCTAAGAACTGCGATTTTACCCTTGTTGGATACACAAATGCTGACTATGCAGGCTATCTCATTGATCAAAAGAGCACCTCAGGTATGGCACAATTCCTAGGCCCTTGTCTCGTTTCACGGGGATCTCACAAACAGAACTCAGTAGCTGTGTCCACCACCGAGGCTGAATACATAACAACCACTTCTTTTTGTGATCAACTCATATGGCTCAAGCAACAACTCACTGACTTCGGGATCTTGATGGACTCAATTGAAATAATCCTGTGCACCACTCTCGGACCAAGCACATTGACGTGCGTCATCATTTCCTTCGAGATAATGTGGTGAAAAAGCACATCGAGCTCACCCATTGTAGAATTGAGGATCAAATAGCAGACATTGTTTTCTAACTTGGGGAATAAGTTTAGGATTTCTATAAATAGTTGTAATAGTTTTATGCATTCGCACGAGCTTGGTAAACCTCATGAGGGAGAGAAATTCTAGCTAGCACAAACACAATAGGATCAGGAAAGCTTGGGAGTTAGTACGTTGAGCGTCTTGGAGGGATGCAACATGATTGAAAGTTGGGAATTTAGTAAGGTTGAGTGTTTGGGGAAATCTGGTGATCTCTGAGGGAGCGAGTGTCGTCTATACAACTTGAGAGTAGCATTCGTTGTATGTGAGCTGAACACGATTGTAGTGAGTTGAGTGTCATAAGGCCTTGTAATCCTCTATTCATTATAATCAATATATAATCAGTTTCATCTCGGGCATGTATTATTGTCAAGGGTTCTCATCTTACCAAGTCTCTCTGTGCATATTGAGCTGAACCTTTCATTTAACCATCTGAGGTTCATATTGTGGCTTTCCCTCTTTATTCCGCATTTATAGCACACTCGCTTTGGAGCACTTTGTGCTTACTTGAGGGAAACAGACTCACTTTTAAGTGTTTTTTAACTTCCGCATATCTTAAACACTAAAGCTATTCAATGGAGCTACTCTTCTATAAGAGCTAGTCGATTTAATCTACTCTATAAATGTTTTCAACAAGCGAATCACTTCTATAATTACTCGCTTTGTTGAGAGCTATTCTTTGGATACTAGCTTAATAGTTTTTGTTCATTGAATATAGAGTAAGTGTAACATTCACGCATATATCTTGTTACACTTGCTTTTATCTCAATCCTTAACTCGTCAAAACCCACATCATCATGATCCTTCTAGTGGTGTCGAACTTACTGTTGACACTGTGGATGAAAGCTAGAGACAACTCCCATGATTGAGTCTTTACTCCAATGGATGATATTTTATTAGCCAAGATTTGAAATCTTGAATGATAGTCAAAGATGGTTTTTGCCTCACCGATCTTGAAGGAGTGGAATTGCCACTAGAGCTCAAACTTCCAATTATTCTGCTTATCATCACTCCCCCTGTGCATGGCAATGATGGGTTCCCACATTCTTTTACAGTTGGTATGCTCATCACTTTTCCACATCTTTTCTTAAAAGGGAGTTAAGAATCTAGGTTTATTATTTTTCTCGATAGTCATGTATTTCTTAGTATCCCACTTTTCATCTGCAAGATCCTTTCAAACAACGTCATTTCCTTTCTCAATTACTCTCCAACATTGGTAGTCGTTCTGTTCGATGTAATTGGTAGTCATGTCTATCCACCAGTCTAGCTCTACATCGATTAGCACATGGGGATTATTGAGAGAGATCCCCAATGTGAATCTGCCTGAGTTCTCATTTGTCATTGTATATGTTGTCGTAGAAGCTTTATCAACTCTTTTCAAAGCTTTGATACAATTTGTTGGATCAAACTCTTGATGGAACTAAGCTTTTAAGCGCGACTTAGTCCATTTAAGAGGAAACAAGAGTTAAATGTAGTTGACACGAACTTCTCAAGCCTTGAGAACCTTTGATCTTTCAATCTAGTACAAATGTTGCGTTGATCTCTTATTATTTCCTTAAAGCACTTTAAATTGGGACTAAAACAACACTCCATCACTCTAGTGTTTTCTATCTGTCATTCTCGAAACCTCTCTCAACTAAACTCTTAAAAGCAATACTCACATATCACACAATTAGTACTTTGTTTTACAACAAGAGAATGAGAAAAATAAGAAGCATTCTACTTTCCTAATCTTCTTCTCTATTTATAGTCGAGCTATCAACTATCTTGTCCAAGTTGATTTGATCTAGACACGTCAGGGAGACCACTTCAATTTAGTAGGTCAGCGAGAATCATTTTCTTGATGTTGCAACAACCACATTAAATTGCTACTCATGCTTCCTAGAAGCAACACATGTAGGGTTGTTAATCTTCTTGAAGTGCAACTAGTATATTCTATATTAACATGTGCTTAAATCTGGAAGACGTTGTTTCTTGATTTCACTCGTGCTTCATGCTTCATTCCTCAAGTTGTTACCACGCACAGTCACTTTGTTCCTTATTCTAGTTTCTCTTAGCTATACATTCAGCGAGACCTTCAACGAGATCTTTGCGCTGCTATATTGCTCTGAGCGACACTCTAACGTTCAAGCTAGACCAGTATCTTTATTTCTATAAGTATGTAAAACTTGAAATTCAAGAAGATAGTTAGATAGCTAGTTTATCTTCATAAAAACTAGAGAAAGGTGTTACGAGCTACCACCCATAACTAACATTTTACATATATATAGAATTAGGATCTAGTAAAATAGTGTGTTAAGGTAAAACAAAGGTAGTAATTATGACCGTATAATTATTGGATGGTCAAGATTATAAGATTCTATTTCGGTGCATATGTTCATGATTTGGTGGGATTGAATCTTTCTATATATCTATAATTATTATTGTTGTTGCATGAAAGTGAATGATATTAAAACTGTGAATTAGGAAACGAATTGATAAAGAACGAAAAAAGATTTGTTGACCCAGTTCACCGTAAACGGCAACGTCTGCTTGATTCCAATCGAAGATCTTCAATATAATTATAGCTACAATCTGAACGATTGAGTTTATACGTGTTTTCTCTTTTTCAGCAGGGAGATGAGAGTGAAGGCTTATCATGAACTGATTCGCCTTTTGGTTTCATCCTAGGTTTTATATCTTAAATACCTCTCCCTTATTAGTTAATGAGACTCACTAAATCAAATGGGCTTGATATTTTAAATTAGGAAACCGAGTATTTTTCCCTTATCAATTTGCCCCTTGAATTTTCAAATTTATCACAAATCCGGGGATTCGAATACCAGCAATGAGAATCGGCTGACTTAATCCCGATACATCCAGTTTCTTCATGCCTTGTTGCACTCCAGTTGCCTCCTACCTTGATGCGCTCTAGCTACTTCCATCCAAGCTGCTCCTGTCCGAGTTGCTCTAATCCATGTTGCTCCCAACCAAGTTGCTTCCATCCATGTTGTTCCCATCTAAGTTGCTCCCGTCCGAGCTGCTTTCATCCAAGGTCCTTCCATCCATGCTACTCTCATAGAAGCTGCTCCCGTCCATGCTACTCCTATCCAAGCTACGTTGGCGATCCTAGATCTAGCTAAGCATTTCTTGACTGCTATGCCCATGCCATTCCCAATCCTTGCCCATGCGAATAAGTTTTCATAAACAATGCTCGAAACACAGACCAAGACGCCCCGGTTGTCCGCTATCTTTAGCCTCAAGTCTTGAGAAACGACCTTCATGTCTCTCTATCCCTTGTATTTCGATGTCATACTCAGCATGTAAGCTTCCAACCTCCCTGATCTCTGAATTGAACGTCGGCTAAAATCGGCACGAGGTCGCTTGAGAAGGTTCATCAATTTTGTGTGTCGGATCCAATGTGCCCCGATACCTACATAGGTGTCTCAATTTGATTTGAGCTTTCTGAGAGACTATCTAAAATTCCATTTTTAGTGGCATGACCTACCACCAAAGCATATTTCCGACTTTTTGGCATGACCTGCCGGCGAAGCCAACTTCCAGCTTTTTGGCATAACCCGCCACTCAAGCCAACTTTTGACTTTTTTGGCAAACCAATTGATATGACCCAGCTGTGCCTAGCTGCTTCCGAGCTTCAGCCCGCATACAATCTAATCTACAGATTTTTTGGCATAACCTACCACAAAGCCAATTTTCGACTTTTTGACATTACCTACCACCTAAGCCAATTTCCAGCTTTTTGGCATGATTTGCCACTAAAACCTATTTCCACCTTTTTGGCATTACCTGCCACCTAAGCCAATTTTCGACTTTTTGACATGATCTGCCACCGAAGACTATTTCCGGTTTTTTGACATCACCTGACACCCAAATCCAAGTTAACAACAATGGCAGTTCAATACCTATGCTAATCGTGCTAAATAAACAAACAACTAAAAGTTCATCTAAACAGCCCCAGAGACGAGAACCAGAATCCCCTGACCGTTTCTGTTATCTGTGAACCTAGGTTCGGGCAACTGGTCTCCAGGTTCTTAATCCCTCACGTCTTCCCGGTTACCTTACCGACGGGCGGGCTCAGGCCTTCCTGACCCTCGGACGCTGAGCGCGTCGACCGGGTCAAACGGGGCACAGAAGCCACGCACCCCTTGCTCAAAGGCATAACCTCTTTCCCGCGGAACACGCCTATGGAAAGATTACCTGCCCGCCGTGACCCCTTCCCCTCGTAAATACGCCCAGAAAGAGTCACCGCCTACACAACACGAGGGCACTTTTTGACATAGCGAGCATGTCACACAAAGCAAGCAAGCAAACAACAATAGAGACATAGAAAAGCAAGCAAACAAGCAAGTCAACACAGAGAAACAAGCACACAAGCAAGTCAACATAGAGAAACAACCAGAAACGATACAGAAAAAAACAAGTAACAAGCAAGTCAACCTATACTAATAATAATTAGAATATTTATTAAAAAATAAGGGTAGAGAACTTATCTTGCATGTCATATTCTTGTCATCATTCCGGTGCTACATGAGGAGATCCACCTCCTGAATCCACTCACAATGGAGTCTTGTCGCCCAACAAATCCCTCTGGTGCCTCGGATGAAGAATTTCTTCAAGTTGAAGAAGATGTTCCATGTTTGGGGGATCTCCTTCTCGTCCATGTCTTCTAACTTGAACGTTTCTAACCTTGCCCCAGTCCATCGTCATTATGTCCATTGATAGGTCATGTTCGAGCCACCTTCCTGGCCTGGACCAAGGTTCAACGCACTCTAGACCAACAAACATCAGAATCTTGCATCAGTACAAGTCCATAGACTCTGACCTTGCATCGATCCGACGTCGTTTGATCCTTCAACAAGTCGTCCAAAGTAGACTTGTTGAATACTGATTTCTAGACAACATATAAGAATGCACCACCAAACTATATTCAGGGCTCTTTCCAGACCAGTATTAATTTCCGAATCACTTGCAACCTATAAATGGTGAAACCTCGAATCACCATGAGTCCGTATGAACTGACCTCGCCTCAATCTGATGCCAAATGATCCTCCAATGAGACGCTTAAACTTGACGAACGAAAAGTGAATTTTGAAGAAAAAAACATATATCGGTGCACTACCAGGCCGTGTTCGAGCCACCTTCCTGACTAGGGTCAAGGCTCAACACACTCTTGACCTTCCAACGGTAGGAGCCTGTGTTGCCACGTGTCTATAGGCACTAACCTCGCCACAGTCTGACGTCGTTCGGGTCATCAATGATTCACGCAAAGTAGGCTCGACAAACACCAGTTTCTGGACATCGTATAACAATGCACCACCAGACCATGTTGGAGCCATTCTCCCGACCTCAATCAAAGTTGAACGCCTTCTTGATCGATCAATGGTGAAACCTTGCAACTCCACGAGTCTATAGACGCTGACCTTCGCCCATTCCGCACGGTTTGCTCAAAAAGGAGTCGGTGAAAGCTCATTCTAGAAAAAAAAATACACCAAAGCTCTAACAACCTGCATTCATGCCGCTTTTCTAGTCTCGATCACAGTTTTCAGCACACACGACCCTCATACTGCGAAACCTTGCATTGCCACAAGTTTGTAGGCTCTGATCTTGCCCCAAACCGACGTCATTTGAATCGTCAATGATTCACTCAAAATCACCATGGTGAAAGGCCGATTTTGACTTTATACTATTATTTCTCCTAAATGATGTCACGATGACGTCACATCTTCCTCGTCCACACGAGCTTGCCCTCATCGCGTGAATATCGACACCGTTAAAACCTCCCGCGAGACTATCAACCATGATCAATCCCGTGATTCCCGGCACTCCACAGTTTGTGCAGAGGTGAGCGCGTTCTCTCCCGTTGCAGCTGCTACCGAAGATCCCCTTCCTTACCGGCGAACAGATTTCACCACTCTCCGTCTAACCAATATGCTCGCCGGATCCCGCAGCTGAGGATGAAGCTCGGACACCATCCCACGTGCGCACCAATCTGGTGGTTCTAAATTGCCAAAACCCACCGCCGGATCCCCGTCTCTACTGAATCTGTCCGTCATTAACGACATACGAGGAAGCTTCGACCCGAACACCAACTTGGGTTATTCTTCATCAAATCTCGCAATTAAAGAACCAAATCGCCTTTCCGGAGTCCCAATTGCCCAGATCTATGCTTCAATCTCTGAAAAACGTACCTTGAATCAGACAATTGAACTACAAACACCCTAAAATTGGGAATTAGCCCCCTTTTTCTCCAGATTCACGGAACTCCATCAAATAGACCAATTGGAGGATTGATTTCAACCTATACCCGACTTTCCCAGATAAACCATCAAACCTGAACGGATTAACCCCCAAATTTGCGAAGAGGACGAAGAACGAACCGAAAATCGCGAACTTTAGATCCGAAAATAATCCTCGATCCTTCACCAAATCCAACAATTGATACATCAAACTGCAAGTTTAAAGACTCAATTACACGTATCCGAACTTGAATCTCCCAAAATCAAACCCGATTTTCGGATTTCGACCTCAAAACCGACGGTCCCAAACCCTACTCTCCAAAATTTGATTTATCGACACCAATCCGACGATGCTTCGTTCCAATATTGTTTTCAACTTGGTCGCGTGTAAAATTGAACGATATTAAATTTATGAGTTAGGAAACGAATTGAGTTTATATGTATTTTCTCTTTTTCCGCAGGGAGATGAGAGTTAAGGCTTATCATGAACTAATTCGCCTTTTGGTTTCATCCTAGGTTTTATATCTTAAATACCTCTCCGTCATTAGTTAATGGGTCTCACTACATCAAATGGGCCTCATCTACTAAATTAGGAAACCGAGTATTTTTCCTTATCAATTACTAAAGTCGCCCTTATCTTTTCTATGTGTCATACATCTAGATAGGCCACATCATCATTTTTATTTTTAAATTCACTTAATTACCGTTATATGTTTTCCTAATTGTATTTTCTCTATTTAATGTATTGTATATATAATTTTCATATATGTTTACAAGCTCGACAATCTATTTCAACATTAGTTTATCTATTTTCTTATTGCTTATAACTTTAACCATATAAAAAGAATTAATATATATGTGAATATCATATAAAATATTTAATTCATTTATAGAAAAAATTAAAAAATAAAAATCATATTAGCGGAAAATCATTAATTTTATTTATCATATTTTGGTAGAACTATATAATATTTTAATTAGATGATTGTATATTTAGATACATGTAAATAAAAAATATCTAATTATACTTTTGGTACATAGTTTTATAAACTATAAAATATTGACACCATACAAGAAATGTGTCATAATTATATCCAAATATTATAATTTTATATTTTACTTTATATTTTATTTATTATAATTATATTATAAGATTTCGTGCAACGTACGAATACTAGTATAATAGTAAAGCACTTGAAAAATAGCTTTTGTGTCAATGTCTCAACGATCTAGACACATCTCATATTTTTATTAATTTTCAGCAGTTTTTTACTTGTGTCAAATTTTAAGACAATTGTTATTTTTTGTGATAGCCACATGACATTCAATTTGACATACACGTGGTAGAAACTATGCACATTTTCTTTACTATTATATGACTGAGATACTCTGACTTAATAAAGGCAAATAATGTAATTTACAGAACTTTTATGTGTTATTTTCGAGAATATCATTTTTTATTCTAAAATAGAAATAAAATCGTCTATTCTATACAAGGAAAAATCGATCATTAGTAAAAATCCAACATTATCTTTCAAATCAGATTATAAATATATCCAATAAATTAAATAGAAAATGAAAAAGAATAAAGAATACATGGAATTACTATTAGAAAGAAATTAGTATATAAACACAATTACTATTTATTATTTATGAGAAATATATATGCTTATTGTGACTCAATATGATATAACAACGACAATTCTTTTTGACGCACCATTTTTTACTTTCTAACGCAGTGCCACCTCTTCCAGTTCTGAGCAGCACAGAACCGAGGGTAGCTCCCTTGCCAGAACCGAGGATACCTCCCATGCCAGAAACGTCGGTTTGTGCATGTTCAGAACCGCTGATTTGTGCGTATCCAGAACCGTCGGTATTGCGTATCTCCCAATTGGCCCATAATAAATAACTTTTGATAACATTTTTACAAAACGTAACACATATATAGTCTTTTTAATTATGTTTTGACAAAAAATAATAATGTGTTTTACTAGCCTATAGCATTATCGAGATAAATATCTATTTGATTTTTTTGCTATAATAAGCCTATAACCATGCTTCGATTCATTTGGATGTTATATAACTTATTCCAAGTCTATTTAACAATCATTTGACAAAATATTATTTGATTTACTACCTAAAGCAAAACCGGGAAGAAAATCGTGTTTTGTTATTTGGATTTTGTTATATAACATGTTCTACGTCTATTTAACAACAATCTGATGAAATATTAGGTGATTTATTAACTTATATCAGAATTGTGGTTAAATGTAAAGTAATCTAAAAAAAATAGTTTTTATTTACGAATAATTTGCAATTGATATTTTCCATTGATAATAATATAAATAATAAAAATCAATTACAAATATGAACATAAACATAAAAGGAAAAAGTGTACCCATTTCATATGTTAAAATTACCTGTAAATAATCTATAGTCTTTTTAACTATATTTTTGACAAAAAAATAATATGTTTTACTAGCCTATAGCATTATCGATATGAGTACCCGTATGATTTTCATGGCTATAAACCTATAACCATGTTTCGATTCATTTGGATGTTTTGTAACTTATCCCGAGTCTATTTAACAACCATTCGACAAAATATTATTTGATTTACTACCTAAAGCAAAACCGGGTTGAATATCAAGGCGGATTCCTTATAGATAATCGTGTTTTGGTATATTTGGATGTTGTTGTATACCATGTTCTACGTCTAATTAATAACAATTTGATAAAATATTAGGTGATTCATTAACATATATATCATAATTGTGGTAAAATGTGAAGTAATCTGGAAAAATAGTTTTTATTTACGAAGAATTTGCAATTGACATTTTTCATTAATAACAATCTAAATAATAAAAAATCGATAAAAATATAAACATAAAAGAAAAAAGTATACTCATTTCGTATGTTACAGTTACCTGTAATCTTAGTGATTTTTATCCTTGGAATTGTAAGTATATATTCCTTAGTTAAAAAAATATTTTTTAGATGTATATTTAACTACCAGTGGTAAGTGGCGTGCAGGAACCGTCGATTTCTCCCTACGCGGAACCGCGGAACCGGCAGAACTACCACTACGTTAAAAAATAAAAATAAGGTGCGTCATCTAGCAACCCCCACTAACATAATTACATGAGTACATATCTAACCTGTCGGATAACGACGATGGGCTCTTAAAAAAAGAAAAATGAAAAAAACAGGTGCGCTTCATTAATGGAAAACTCTGAATTGGAAGGAGGTGGCCATGGAGAATATTCTGCTGCACCGAATCGGAATAGAAAGCGAGATGCTCAATGTTGTTTGGATAATCGGCCAGATTTGGCTTCGAATTTTCTCTTTCTCATGTAGCCGCTTAGCTCAGTTACAACTGGATGTTCATTTACCTTCTCCATGGCTCCGATCTCACCTCCGTTGCTGCTTCCTTGACTCTGCTTCCGCTTTCAACCCTTTCATGTTTCCACTTCTCTTTTCCGCTTTCTTTTTGTGCTATTTTTTTGAATTTGTTCTGTCTGATTTTATTTCTTTGGAGTAGAATTTCATCGGTGATGGACAAGAAGACGAAGTGCAGTTCTAGCGGTGTTCGTCGCTCTTCCCCTACTTTTTAGCCTCGCACTCTTCAATGGATCTTGTTGTTTCTAATGCGTAATCTTCTCATTACCTCAGTTTGATCTCTATACTATCTCATCTTCTACTGTTATTATATACTGCTCAAGATCACAACAATTTTTGATGCTAGAGCACACACTATCCAGCTTTATTGGGAAACCTGAAAATTGTGTTTGCCAGATCAACAATCAAGAAGACTAAGGCTTCTGCAGATGAGAGGTCAAATTCTTATACCTGCAATTTTGAGTGTTAGTTTTTTTTTTTTTTGCTTTGTTCTTATGTTGGTTAATGTCATGACAGGGACACTCCTCTCAAGTACTACAAAACCCGGAAAAGGAATGCGAAGGCTAAAACAAAAGGTGTCTCCAAGGTGATATCTGTTGTCCAACCTCAGAAAGATGATAACATATTTGATACTTCCGATTCTGATTTTTTGGATGGTTCTAAGAGTTCTTATCTCAACAAATCCATCTCAGGAGATGAACAAGCTGAAGAAAAACAAAGCAGACGCTCTCAGATGAAAAATAAGAAAGTTAACAAACTAGATGATGCTGATGACGATCAATCTCCAGAGATCAAATGCGCTGATGACGAACCCATTGTACGTTCCTTATATCCCTTCAACCTTTTTCTCAATTCTCTTAACTTTCAAAGCTAAAAATGGTGAATGATGAATGCAGGACAACTGGTTACAACAGATGGAAAAATAAAAATCATCAAAAGCCAAATCATGAATGCATAAGTAATTGGCTAGTCATTAGAAGCTCTCTACACATATTGGAAAGATTGTAACTTAGTGCACTTTCAGTAAATCTTAATCTTTCTGTTTCTTCTTCTTGTTCTTGTTGTCAAATTTTAGTGCTTCTTGACTAAGAGACTTAGCTTGGCTTCATGGATTTACTCAAGATGCAGTTCCTGAGGTTGGATATGATGACTAGACTTTGCTGCAAATACTGGAATGGGAGGGCAGGTTTGGAAGATATACTAATCTTGTACCCAGATTGTACATTGTAGAGAACTTGGTCTTACTCATGTTTTAAGGTTATTAATTGGTAATCGGTAGTAGGTAATAAAGATTATATAGCACTCAAGTCAAGTATTGGGAGTGCCTAATTGTAAGTTGGAAACCTCATTTTCTAAGGGCTAATCTAATGTGAGATTCTCTAGTATTTAACGGAAGAAAACGAAGTCTTTTCTCTCTCTTCTCCTTTTTTCTCTAGTTTGTTTTTTTTATCTCTAGCAATAATTTATCCATAGTTTTGGTGACAATAAAATTTGAAAAATTACTTGTTAATTATAATTCATAAAATATGGAAAATTAATTGTTGATGACAATATACTTATTATTGATAAGAATAAAATTTGAAAAATTATTTGTTGCTGATAATAAAATTTAGTGTTAATGACAATAAATTGTGTTGATGACAATAAAATTTGAAAAATCATTTTTAAATGACAATAAATTTAAGTTTTGATAACAATAAATTGTGTTGATGATAATAAAATGTTGAAAACTATTTATTGATGACAATAAATTTAAGTGTTGATGACAATAAATTGTGTTGTTGACAATAAAATTTGGAATTTTTTGTTGGTGACAATAAATTTTAGTGTTGATGTCAATAAATTGTGTTGATGACCATAATATTTGGAAAATTATTTGATGCTGATAAATTTTAGTGATGATGACAATAAATTGTGTTGATGACAATAAAATTTGGAAAATTATTTGTTATTAACAATAAATTTAAGTGTTGATGACAATAAATTGTGTTGATGATAATAAAATTTGGAATATTGTTTATAGATTACAATAAATTTTGGTGTTGATGATAATAAATTATGTTGATGATAATAAAATTTGAAAAATTATTTGTTGCTGAATTTTTTTTAGTGATAATGACAATAAATTATGTTGATGACAATAAAATATGGAAAATTATTTGTTGTTAACAATAAACTTTAGTGTTGATGACAATAAATTGTGTTGATGATAATAAAATATGAAAAATTATTTCTCGCTGACAATAAATTTTAGTGTTAATGACAATAAATTGTGTTTATGACAATAAAATTTGGGAAATTATTTGTTACTGACAATAACTTTTAGTGTTGATGATAATAAATTGTGTTGATGACAATAAAATTTGGAAAATTATTTTTTGCTGATAATAAATTTAAGTGTTGTTGATAAGAAATTGTGTTTATGACAATAAAATTCTGAAAATTATTTGTTGTTGACAATAAATTTAAGTGATGATGACAATAAATTGTGTTGATGATAATAAAATTTGACAAATTATTTGTTGCTGGCAATAAATTTTTGTGTTGATGACAATAAATCGTGTTGTTGACAATGAAATTTAGAAAATTATTTGTTATTCACAATAAATTTTAGTGTTGATGACAATGAATTGTGTTGAGGCAATAAAATTTAGAAAATTATTTGTTGTTGACAATAAATTTAGCGTTGATGACAATTAATTGTGTTGATTACAATAAAATTTGGAAAATTATTTGTTGGTGACTATAAATTTTAGTGTTGATGATAACAAATTGTGTTGGTGACAATAAAATTTAGAAAATTATTTGTTACTGACATTAAATTTTAGTATTTATGACAATAAATCGTGTTGATTACAATAAAATTTGGAAAATTATTTGTTGCTGGCAATAAATTTTATTTTCCAAATTTTATTGTCAGCAGCACATAATTTTCCAAATTTTATTGTCATCATCATAATTTATTGTCATCAACACTAAAATTATTGTCATCAGCGCGGTTTATTATCATCAACACTTAAATTTATTGTCAGCAACACATAATTTTCCAAATTTTATTGTCATCAACACGATTTATTTTCATCAACACTTAAATATATTATCAGCAACACATAATTTTTCAAATTTTAGTGTCATCAACACAATTTATTGTCATCAACACTTAAATTTATTGTCAACAACACATAATTTTTCAATTTTATTGTCATCAACACTAAAATTTATTGTCATCAACATGATTTATTGTCATCAACACTTAAATTTATTGTCATCAATAAACAATTTTCTAAACTTTATTGTCATCAACATAATTTATTATCATCAACACTTAAATTTATTGTCAACAACACATAATTTTCCAAATCTCATTGACATCAACACAATTTATTGTCATCAACACTTAAATTTATTATCAGCAACACGATTTATTGTCATCTATAGTTAAATTTATTGTCTACAACACATAATTTTTTAAATTTTATTATCATCAACACAATTTATTATCATCTACATTTAAATTTATTGTCAGCAACACATAATTTTCCAAATTTTATTTTCATCAACACAATTTATTGTCATCAACACTAAAACTTATTGTCATCAACGCGATTTATTGTCATCAACACTTAAATTTATTGTCAGCAACACATAATTTTCCAATTTTTATTGTCATCAACACAATTTATTGTCATCAATATTTGATTTATTGTCAGCAACACATAATTTTCCAAATTTTATTGTCATCAACACAATTTATTATCATCAACGCGATTTATTGTCATTAACACTTAAATATATTGTCAGCAACACATAATTTTCCAAATTTTATTGTCATCAACACTTAAATTTATTGTCAACAACACATAATTTTCCAAATTTTATTGTCATCAACACAATTTATTGTCATCAACACTAAACTTATTGTCATCAACGCGATTTATTGTCATCAACAATTAAATATCAACGCGATTTATTGTCATCAACAATTAAATTTATTGTCAGCAACACATAAATTTCCAAATTTTATTGTCATCAACACAATTTATTGTCATCAACACATAATTTTCCAAATTTTATTGTCATCAATACAATTTATTGTCATCAACGCGATTTATTGTCGTCAACACTTAAATTTATTGTCAGCAACACATAATTTTCGAAATTTTATTGTCATCACCATAATTTATTGTCATCAACAATTAAATTTATTGTGAGCAACACATAATTTTCCAAATTTTATTGTCACCAACACAATTTATTCATCAACACTTAAATTTATTGTCAGCAACAAATAATTTTCCAAATTTTATTGGCATCAACACAATTTATTGTCATCAACACGATTTTTTGTCACCAACACTTAAATTTAATGTCATCAATACACAATTTTCCATATTTTATAGTCATCAACATAATTTATTGTCATCAACACTTAATTTTATTGTCAGCAACACATAATTTTCCAAATTTTATTGTCATCAACACAATTTATTGTCATCAAATGTTAAATTTATTGTCAACAACACATAATTTTCCAAATTTTATTTCCATCAACACAATTTATACTTTCAAAATTTTATTGTTATCAACACAATTTATTGTCATCATAATGATTATTGTCATCAATACTTATATTTATTGTCATCAATAAATAATTTTCCAAATTTTATTGTCATTAATAGAATTTATTGTCATCACCACTTAAATTTATTGTCAACAACACATAATTTTCCAAATTTTATTATCATCAATACAATTTATTGTCATCAACACTTAAATTTATTGTCAGCAACACATAATTTTCCAAATTTTATTGTCATCAACACAATTTATTGTCATCAACGCGATTTATTATCATCAACACTTAAATTTATTGTCAGCAACACATAATTTTCCAAATTATATTGTCATCAACACAATTTATTGTCATCAACACTTGAATTTATTGTGAGCAACACATAATTTTCCAAATTTTATTGTCATCAACACAATTTATTGTTATCAACGCGATTTATTGTCATCAACACTTAGGCTGCGTTCGGGAGGGGTGTTGAAGCTTTTGAAAAACTCACTTAAGTGAGTTTTTCAATCAGCGTGATCGAAGTTCCTTCAATCAGTTGATTAAAAAGCGTTCGGTGTACTCTTCATTTCAATCGATTGAAATCAGTTGAATTGAGGTTGTTTTCAATCGATTTCAATTACTTTTCTTCAACCGAGATATGTGGGTTGAAGCAATTTCAATTGCTATGGTTGAACTGGTTTATTTTTATCCATCTCATTTCAACTACTTCAATTCCCTATTTCAACTTCAACTGACTTCAATCTAAATTATACCGAACACAGCCTTAAATTTATTGTCATCAACACTTAAATTTATTGTCATCAATACACAATTTTCCAAATTTTATTGTAATCAACATAATTTATTGTCATCAACACTTATATTTATTGTCAACAACACATAATTTTCCAAATTTTATTGTCATCAACAAGATTTGTTGTCATCAACACTTAAATTTATTATCAGCAACACGATTTATTGTCATCTAGTCTGCAACACATAATTTTCCAAATTTTATTGTCATCAACACAATTTATTATCATCTACAGTTAAATGTATTGTCAGCAGCACATAATTTTCTAAATTTTATTTTCATCAATATAATTTATTGTCATCAACACTTAAATTTATTGTCAGCAACAAAAGTTTTTCAAAATTTTATTGTTATAACCACAATTTATTGTCATCAACACTAAAATTTATTGTCATCAACACTTAAATTTATTGTCATCAATAAAAAAATTTCCAAATTTTTTGTCATCAACACAATTTATTATCATCTACAGTTAAATTTATTGTCAGCAGCACATAATTTTCTAAATTTTATTGTCAGCAACATAATTTATTGTCATCAACACTTAAATTTATTGTCAGCAACAAAAGTTTTTCAAAATTTTATTGTTATAACCACAATTTATTGTCATCAACACTAAAATTTATTGTCATCACAATGATTTATTGTCATCAACACTTAAATTTATTGTCATCACTAAATAATTTTCCAAATTTTTTTGTCATCAACATAATTTATTGTCATCAGCACTTAAATTTATTGTCAGCAACACATAATTTTCCAAATTTTATTGTCATTAACACTTAAATTTATTGTCAGCAACACAATTTATTGTCATCAACTCTTAAGTTTATTGTCAGCAACACATAATAAATTTTATTGTAATCAACACAATTTATTATCATCAACACTTAAATATATTGCCAACATTAAATAATTTTCCAAATTTTATTATCATCAACACAATTTATTATCATCACTACTAAAATTTATTGTCAGAAACAAATAATTTTCCAAATTCGATGGTCATCAACACAATTTATTCTCATCGACACTAAAATTTATTGTCAACAACAAAAAATATGCCAAATTTTATTGTCATTAACAAAATTTATTATCATCAACATTTAAACTTATTGTCAGCAACAAATAATTTTCCAAATTTTATTGTCATCAAAAATAATTTATTATCACGATCACTTAAATTTATTGTCATCAAGAAATAATTTTCAAAATTTTATTATCATTAACACAATTTATTGTCATCAACACTTAAATTTATTGTCATCAAGAAATGATTTTCCACATTTATTGTCATCGACACAATTTTTGTCATCATCTCTTAAATTTATTGTCATCAATAAAAGATTGTCCAAATTTTTGTTGGCACCATCACTTGAAGAGCAGAAAGAGCATGGTGCTCCCTGAAGAACATTTCTCCATTAGACAAATGTCCAAAAATCTGGTATAACCAAAATCAGTCATAAAAGTAGAAGTAACTGGTGGCTTGGCAGAATATAGGCTGATTGAAGATAGAGATACCCTCTCGTCTTCCTCAAGCAGCCACAATAGTCTCTTTGTGGTTAAAAATTATGTCCAGCAATCCAAACAGATAACATAAAGTCTTCACAAAGTCATAGTTTGTGAGGCATCACCAACAGCTAATGCAACGGTTTTTACAGAGTAAACATGCTTTGCAAGAGGGGTCACTCTTCTAGCAAGTCTCTGAAGGAATGTCATACACAAGCCTGACCTCATTGCATCTGGGGCATTTCTCTATGTCAATTGCCTAATCATCATCATCAGAAGAGATGCATGAATAGCCGTAGTGATAGTATACTGGTCTATGAGGTCTCAACTTTAGTTGTTCATCTACTTACAGAAGGATCTTAAGGTCTTCCTACTGTTCATTTGTAATGCCAGCAACACCTCCTATTCTTCGTTGTTTCAGTGAAGATACTCTAGCAGATTTCAATGTGCTTACAATCTCTCCAGTACTTAGTCTAAAACACACAGACACACTCAACTGCACACAAAAACCAAAAGATTAATTTTAGAGAAGTATCATTTGGCAAAAGAAAAATTGTCAAAAATTAGAAGTGATTTCACAAAGTAAGGTTCAATTTGGCAAAACTTCAAGTTGATCCAGTCTCACCAAATCCAGATTGGCAATTTACTATTTTCTTTGTATTTCTTGTTAGTTATATTATGATTTAGTTAGTTAATTAATTAGTTTATCTAGGTCAGTCAAATAATTAGGAGTCGGTCAGATCAAAGTTAGTGGGTAAGTAATAGTGGGTAGTGCTATTTTCCTGTCCTAGTTCTGTATTTAAATTCGATTCAATTCAGTTTGTACAAAATTTCTAGCCAGATTAGCTCATAGAAGTTAGAGAATATTTGGTCCTCTCGTTTCCAGGAAAACTATCAGAAACAAGAATTTTGCCTTCACCAAGAACTCTTGGCCCTTCTTCAGCACAATATGACACCGAATCAGCTGATCCAACCACCTATCAATCAAGGATACACAAAAGTAATTCTAGCCAGTTTAGCTCACAGAAGAACAAATTATTTGAATTTCACCTTGAACTTCGGTTTCTGGTTGTTCCATAAGGTAAGTGCCATAATGACCTCTTGTACTTCGCATAGGCCCAATCCATGAGACCTAATCCCTTCAACTCTGGCTGCAAAACCTAGATTGTTTTATCCAGTTGCAAAATTCAAGCCAGTAGAAACCCTCAACGATGTCAATTTAAGTTTCCATAAAACCTAGATTCAACAATGTCAATTTAGGGTTACATAGATTCAAGAGGCGAGAGTCATGACCAACTGAAAAGAACTGGAAAGACGAAGGAAAGTGAAATAGACGAACCGTGGTGCTCAAGAAGGCGGTGATGGTGATGAAGTTTGCGACACAACGATGCAAAGCCCTATAAAAGCACCTGCGAGGAAGACGAATGACGATGGAGACTTATGGGTAGAAGAAGACAACATGGAAGAGATGGGGAGCTTACTTTCGTGTTCTGGACGGGTGGTGATGGTCACCGGCGGCGAGTTTACCTTCGTAAATCGGAGAAGACGTCAAAGAAAACTGTCTGAGAAAATAGATGACAAATGTGAGAATCGGGGAGAGAGTGTGAGGGTATGGGGAGGACAAGTTTATTTATAGGTATATAAAAATATAAATATTTAAAAGGGAGGGTAAGTAATAATAATAAAATTATAAAGTGGGTAATGGGTTCAAATTCTTCATGTTTTTTTTTAAAAAAAAATTACCATTTTTTTCCTCATAGTTCATTGTGTTTTTTATTTGTGAATATTTTTCTAGCAAGTCAAGAAACTTTTTATGGTTCATGAAATTTATATTGTGAGCTCATGGATTTGTATTGTATGTTCGGAAATTTATATTGCTGTTTCATAAGTTATGTCATTTCAGTCCATATTTGTTTTTATAGATTTTATCATTTTTTTCCTTGTAGTTCATCATTTTTTATTTTATTTATGAATATTTTTCTTGAAATACAAAAACCTTTTTTCAAGGTTTATGAATTGTATATTGTGGGCTCATGCTTTTATATTGTATGTTTGGAAATTTATATTACGGGTTTGTAAGTTTTGTCATTTAAGTACATGATTTTTTTAACAAAATTTATCATTTTTTTCTCTTGCAGTTCGTCGGTTCTTAATTTATTTTTATTTATGTTAATTTTCCTGGCAAGTTCAAGAGGCTTTTTTAATGTTCATGAGCGGTTCATCCATTTTATATTATATGATCATGAATTCATGTCACGGGTTCATAAATTTTTTCATTTAAGTCTATTTATAAATATTATCGTCTTAAAGGTTCATTAAATTAATTTAATACTTTCTTACAAATAAGGACTCACTCAACAACATGTGAAAATCTCTAAGAAACTCTTAAACCTTGTCATGTCATGAGTTCTAAAAAGCAAAGTCATCTTTTCCAGCTTATACCACCTTTTAGAAAAACTTCATTCAACTTCATGTAAATCTACACATACACGTTTAAGCAAAAGGACATTTAATTCTATAACTTAACATGTATCTTCTTCATATGTTATGATTCTAGAAAGCTTCAAGTTTCTATCCTGTATAAGATTTTCGATTTCCTGATAATGTAAATCCTCCAAATTTAGAACAAAAGCGAGCGTTGTGTTACATTAACAACCAAATTAATGAATCTGTTCGTTAAACTACATGAACGTGTCCATGAAATTACATGAACCTTCCTATTAGTAGGAAGTAAATCGACACATCTTTTGAGTACAAAAACATAGACGCCTGAAATTAAATGAATTTGACTTCAAAATCATGCAAAATTACCTCTATACTTCAAAGAGACAATTTGTAATATATACATACACTTATTGCTGATTTAACTGAGATGAAATATTAAGATATATAACAATCCAATCCTAACCAGATAAGAGATCGATCCGACATTGTAGAGTGGGCTTATGAAGCTGCTGGGTTAACTACATAGATGAAATGGTTTCAGCTATTTCACATTAGCAATGAGTGATACTATACCAGCTTTAATAGCTTGATTACACATAGTTGATGTTGCAAATGACCATGTCATACATGAAATATAAGACCATACTAGAAACAGTAGGTTCAAATTAGCCAACCTGGTTTGTATCCACATTGGCTAGCACAAATTGGATGGAAATACCATCAGAACAAGAAATATAAGTCTCATGCTAGAGCATGAACAACAAGAGATAACTTCTAATAAAAGACAAGTAGAAATAGAAAATAATTATCAAGAAAGGATTCAATTGCCATCAAATTCGAAGCTAAAATAAGAAGACTACTTTTACCTTGAACTGTATCGTATAAATGCAGAGCCAAAAATTCTAGTTGTAGCTCCACCTACAACTATGACAAAAGGAATGAATGAATGATGATTTTCATATGTTTAAATACGCCATACAACTCCAGCCATAGCCCACCAACATCTATGTCTTAGATACTAAAACAACACCAACAACTATGACAAAAAGAATGCATGATAGCATTGAAACATATAAAATTCATGAGCTTGAGATAGATCGATCTCTTCATACTTCGTACTTATACATTGAAAGGCCTAAGCAACATGTAAGCATTCAATTTGAGCAAAAAACTACATGAAATTAACAAATCAGAACTGTGAATTCGAATAGTGCAATTAATAAAAATGAAATACCATTGGTGAAATCAATGAGAAATCAACTGGGTTCATGGGGAAGAAGGAAAGTTTTCCATTGAACTAAAGTAGGTAATGGAGTCGACAGAGTTGCCGAAGAAGATCCTCTTACTGCTAGAGTTGTTCTTTCATCGCTTGACTAATGAGACAAAATTAAACCCCTCTTACTATTGGCATGTTTCGTCTACTCCACATTCATTGACCTCTCATTTTTATCTACGAACAGTTAGTGTTACAACATGGACAAATTGAAAGAAAAAAATAACTGTTGAATTAGTGACTGAGTGGATCTAGACATTTAACCTGATACTAAAGTAATTGGGGCCTTTTGTTCGTTGGAAGTGCGATTGAGGATAGCTATATAGGGGGCGATGCAGGCGGGGGTGAACTAGAGGGAAGGCAGGGGACACAATCGCCATCCGCGAAAGAAAGAGAAGGGAGAGATATGGATTAGAATTGATAAAGACAAAAGTACCCCCACATGCACTCACCCAACCACTCATGTACTCATTTTAACATCTAATTGCTAGTATCTTAAATCCTATTTTCACTAGTTAAATCTTATTTTCACTATTTATCGCCGTTAATAATTTTTGGTTTATAGTATCTTCACACCCAATCATGTGATTCTTGATTATATTTTCGTAATTAATTTATCTTCTCCTAATTATTTTATATGAAGGCTGTCTCATAACATTCCAATCAAAACCCATTAAAGTTATTTCTTCAAGCTTTATCATATTCGACTTTGAAGCTTAATATCATCATGTTATCTCCTCCCTAGTTTCAGTTGTGATGGAGTAGGCGGCAAAGGGGTGGATTTGAGGAGGCTGAGATGGTGGTGACGACGAAGGAGGCAGACATGGCGATGTTGAAGGTGGTGATATGAATTATTGATCGGTCTATCTCTTATATATAATACAATGAGTTGAACAAGTTCCAGCAATTCAAGATTCTCCCATGTGTAAATTTCCTGACTAATGAATGCATACCCATACGTTCCCCTATGTTATCATCTAAAGGTTGAGAGAGGGATTTTGCCTCAATTTTCTTCCCCATTTTCGCTAATTTTGTAGAAAATTACTGTGTTAAGTATCAGGATTCTCCTATTGATCCTGGTGCTTGTTATGTTTTGCATAATATATGTGAGTTTAAGGGAGAATGTTTAAATTGTAGAATAAACACTGTAATACAATGTTTGAAGAATGAAAAGGTTCATGAGCTTCATTACTTGTACGAAGTTACAAATATCATTCATGAAACTATGAATAACAACACGTTGTTGAAGAAAATTATTGAGTACCTTATGAATAACGCAAACATGTCATGTGCAGTCTTCCAATAATTATACAAAATTATGAAAATCCTTCGAGAAATTATGAACAATAACACTCTGTTCAAGAAAGTCGTTGAATACCTTATAAATAACACAAAGATGTCATGGAATTTTTTTCAATAATCATTAGAAATATAGAATGAACACTGCAGTAGGATATCTAAAAGAGAAAAGGGATCACTGAAACACCTATACTTATACAAAGTTAAGATAATCTTTCAAGATACTACGAATAACAACACGTTGATCAAGAAAATAATTGAATACCTTATGAATAACACAAATGATATCTGAAAATAGAAAGTAATCCATTGAAACACCAATACTTATATGTAGTTATGAAAATCATTCAAGAAACTATGAATACCAACAAATTGTTCAAGAAAATCGTTGAATTGATTCAATCATTGACAACCCTGTTGAGACAGTCATCGATGACGTTAGTGTCGCCGCCAATGCCACCGACATGTCTTAGGAAGTGTCATCCTCGGACCAGATGTAGGAAATGGTACGGTCAATGGCCGCACTTCACAAAGCCATGACATACCAGAGAAATGATTATGAATCTTGGCGTAACACTCCCGTGAGTTAGAACACACAACAGGTTAATGAAAATGTGATTTTGAGAATCCAGGTGCAATCTGTTGCGTCGACACCTCCGTTGTAGACAGTTGAAATTTTACTTGAAACGCCTTTAGTTACTTTAGTTTGTATACGACACCTCCTTTGTAGACACGTTAATGAAAATGTGATTTTGAGAATCTGAGAATCCAGGTGCAATCTATCTCTGTTGAGTTGGATTTGAATATCATTAATCGAAAAATATATGTTGGCATGCATTGAAATGTTACTAATTACAATACACAACTCAAATTGAAGACAACGACTTAAATTATACGAACACTACTTATCAATTGGGTTTTTTTTAGGATTTTTTATATAAAAGTCCAAAGGCCCTTCCCACATTAAAATATTTAATGGTTTGGGGCTTATTTGAAACATCCGCAGATCTTATATATCACATATTACTTTAGTAATGTCTATGTGCAAATTCCTAAAAATAAAACAAAGGAATAAGAATTATTTTGGGTTTTTTTTTTGAGACTGCTATTTAACAATCCATTTTTTAAAAGCCCAAAAAAACCTCTATAAGGAATGCTTTATCAGATTACAATGGTAAGAATCATCAAGCCTATTTATGTAATTTATTTTTTTAGTTTATTTATTTTTATTGGTTATGTCATTTTTCAGAAATGTAAAAACTATGTTTTTATATTCGTTAACTTAATTACATCAATCAAACTACAATAATCATGATGTAGTATATACAAATGGATTGAAAGATCTTAGGGCACAAGTAAATAAGAAGACAATATACATTGTTGCTTACATGTGTGATGTTTTCTATAGGATTAGGAAGTTACAAAGTTATAGTTATGCCTAGTCTGATGGATGGTGTCATGTTTGGGCATAGAACAATTTTTGCTGCTATTTTCAATTAAAGGTAGTTTAGCTGAATTGTCATAGAATTAATAAGTCCACAAGTTTTTATAGTGATGTTGAGATTAGCTTCTATTAAGAGGGGTCGAGGCTTAGCTTGCTTAAAAAACATTCATAAAAATGTTAAATGGGCCTCATTTCACTGGCCCTATTTCCAAGTCACATATTCGAAACCTATCAGGGGTAGTGGTATGATAGAAAAGACTGTGTGCAAGCGAGTTATCCCTCTTCCTTGGATTACTTTTCCAGCTCCGGGACCCGGTGTCAAATTACATGAATCCTACGTCTAACACGGATAAGGGGTTGTGCATGTACGCGCACATAAACGCAGTCTGGCTCAACATACAAGCCCAATGGGATTCCATCCTAAAACCAATTGGCAATAGGAGAAGTAATCCATGAGTTTATATACTGGGCACTTTATCTCCCAACTTCCGATGTGGGATACAATCTCAACACGCCATCGCAAGTGCAACGGGCCTCAACTAGCCCAGTTGACACTTGAACAAACGAGTGTGGGTAGGCATCTCATTCTCTTTATAGACAACATCCCAACCAACTCGTGGGCCCAAGGCCAAATCCTGGCTCTGATACCATGTCAAATTACAAGGGCCTACGTCCAACACGGACAAGGGGGTCGTGCACGTACGTGCGCATAAGCGCAGTCCGACCCAACATACAAGTCTAATGGGTTCCATCCTAAAACCAATTGGCAATAGGAGGAGTAATTCATGAATTTATATAGTGGGCACTTTATTTCCCAACTTCCGTTGTGGGATACAATCTCAACACCCGGCTTCCCTGAGAACATGTGATATAGTTTAATGGGTTTAATATATAAGCCCAATGAGATTATATCCTAAAATTATTTGAAAATAAGAGAAGTAATCCACTAGGTAATATAGTAGGTTTATTCTCTCCCAACTTCAGATGTAGGATATCTCTTTAACACTCCTCCTGAAATGCAATTAGGTTGTCTAGTTGACACTTGGACATTATTGGATAGGTATGCGGCGGAACGCCCATTAGGTGTATGTAAGATAGGTATGCGGGCAAGAGAAATTAGGTGTATGTAAGATAGATATGCAGGAAGAGGCTCATGTAAGGTAATAGGGTAAGCGAGTGGAGTCCACCCACCCCGGTAAGGTAGTTGGCCCAAGATCATAAAATCTATGATACCATCACTACTACAAAAAGAGTCAAATATCCCGGGCGTGTGATCATATATACCCTTGATCTTCTATGGTATATAGCTCGTAGGTGTATATCGTTTTATGCTATATACCTGGGTTATTTCCAAAACTAAGCCCGATGTGTTTGCTCTATTCTTTCTATCTCACTTCAAAGCAAAAAAAGTTGTCCGAGATATATTCATTGTATATACCTCGGATATAAAACTACACCGGTGTATTTTCTCTCACTTATCCGGGGTATCTGGTTCAAATATACACCAGTGAAATGAATATCCGGGACATATTTCCTAAACCTAAATACACCTTTGCCATATAATCCGAGGTATACAGAATATACACCGTAGTTGCAAATCTGTATTAACTACTGTATACACCGCAAAAATTTGGTTTAGTCCGGGTTATATTCTTTATATCCCATGAATATACATCACAATGACATACTTAAGTCAAAAAATCACATAATATTTAGTTTTCATAAGACCATAACACTTGTTTGAAACAAAGAATGAGTACAATCCATGATTAAAGAAAAAGAAAACTAAATAGTATTGGTCACTACTTAACTAAACAAGCAAGTTTAATAAGCAAAAACAGGCATGCTAATAGTCTTAGAATTTGTAGAAGAAGAAAAAAACTAGTCCATGTGATCGATTGCTTTTGTTCTTGTCGTTTTTCCAAGATGCATATCAAATTACCTGCAAAAGAGTAGTAATATCATATAATTACAAGTATTCGATCACAAAAAATTAAAACATTATAATAATTGTAACTAAACTAACTTACATGAAACATGAGTTGAAGCAAGTATTCGATCCATTCCTTTCTAATTTCATCAACTTCGATTTCTAAAAAGCTCTCTTTCTTCCCATACCACTAAAAATATATATAAATTGATCATTAACTTCATATAAGCAGGTAAACCAAACAATCAATATTTGAATAATGAATGCACTTACGATCTTTGGGATAGAAACACTGTTTCTTCGCATTATCTCCTTAATAAATCTCAAAACATAATATCCACTATTAATTGGATCCTGGTGTTGTGGACACTGCATGCAATGAGACAAATAAATAGTTGCATCTAATATACAAGTTTCATTTAAAAATACTTTTAGAAAAGAATAGAAATATATTCACCTTTATAATATGCCACAAAGGTTGTTTTCTGAGCTTCTTCTTTTGCAGTTCTGCAAATATGAAAGTATAGCTCCTATACCAAATATTAGCATTAATCACATATATAACTTATAAATTTATATATTACCGTATGTTGATCAAATAAATGAAACTTACAAGTCAACTAATTGATCAACATCCATTTCTTGTCCTCTCTGTAATGGGTCAATCCAATAAACATATCCATTGTAAGGATTCAATGCCAACAAAACCCACCATGACCTGTACATAAAATTAATAGAATTGAGTTTGTAATTGTAATGTATTACGACAACAAATAATATAATGAATGGAGTTGTTATCCAGTTTTATATGGTGCAAAATAGAGTTTATTCTCCATATTTCCTTTGATGGAATTTGCAGTGTATCTAGCCCGGTCTTTCAGACTGCCACCATCCACATGGAAGGAAACTAAACTTGGACAAAGAAATCCAAATATCTTGTTTCCATCCTTACCGTGAGATTCAAACAAGTATCTAAAAAAAACATATTATTAGAACAATGGAAATAAAAACAAACTAACAACTTTAAAAAAACTAACCTCAAATATATAGACACATGACACATGTCTAGCCCTTTCTTGTCTACCCATATCTGAACTGGTTCTTTAGCAATGGAAACATCAGAAAGATCAACAGTGAAAAGTGATTTAGGAATTTTGACATGTCGCATTGAACTTTCAAAAATTCATCTAACATCCAACGAATATCCTCAAGAATACTAGGAGTTGGATCTATGTCCTTGAAGTTGGCAGGTTCTTTAATAATTGAATTTCTCATGTCCTCCTCCTTCAAACATGACATTGACTATGAATCAATATAGACCATTAAGATATAATTAAAAGACAAGTAAAAGTTGAATATCCAAATTATAAAAACTTGATAACTTATCTCGCTGGTCAACACTAGATGTTTAGGCCATGCAATAAACTGACCTACAACATCTGAAATAGGACGAATCTCATCGGTTGGGAATGGTACTCCTACTTCTTTTGCAGCTTCTACCGGAGTAACTACCGAAACCTTTAGTTGGTCACTTTTTAAAGGATGATTGTGCAACATAACAACATCATTGCAAGAATGATATACAATCCCTTTCGCCACCTCCTTATCCACGGTGGGCCAACAAAGGTGACATGGACTCGTGCCCTGTACAACTCACAAGATACAAAATTTAGCACTAAGATATTCAGCTTCTATATATAGCACTAAGATACAAAATTTTAAGATTCAGTTTAATGAAATTTATGACAACATGTTGAAAAAAGACAGCATGTTAAATTGAAGTGCTTTCCAGATCAGCCACAAAACAAAGAGCAACCGAAAACAACTGTGTACACCACTGAACAACACTGAACAAAAGGGGGCAGTTATGTAAGCATTGATCTCCAATCTGGAAAGCACTTCAATTCTTACAATTTTATTTGTGGCTGATCTTTGTTTTTACATCTAACATGTTGTCTTCAATTCTTACAATTTTATTTGTGGCTAACATCTAACATGTTGTGTTAAATAAGCTAACATCTAATACTCAGTTTAATAAAATTTATGACAACATGTTGAAAAAAGAGAGTGCTTAGAATTTATGACAACATGTAAAATAAGCTAACATGCATCTAAATCAGGAAACCCGAAATTTATGGCAACATGTTGAAAAAAGAGATTAAATGAGAGAGATATTTTAGAAAACTTACATATGATATTGTTGAAAAAAGAGAGCCTTTGATGGTTGAGCATGATCCTTTAATGCTTGTTGGAAGTTGAGTCTCTATCATGTTTAAAGTGAATGATGACATCTTAGGAAGTGGTTTATGTGGCATATATTGTTTTCTCTCTTCCAACAATGCTTGAATAACCTGTTTGTTGCTTGCCTCTCTGCTTTAAGCATCGACTCAATTTCAGCGTTCATGCTCTCTTTAAGTCTCTTAGATGCCTCATTGACAACTTTGTCTTGTTGAAGCACTTTAGATGTTGATGCACGTCTAGATGCATGACCGAAATAGTGACTAATACTTACATCTCCACCAACTCCTCTAACACATCCTGGATGCTCTTGTTTATCTAATGCCATAGCCAACACATCTTACCTTTCAGTTGAAACAAACTCCCCATTCTTTTGTTTTTCAAGATACTTGTCCTATAATCAAAACATGTTGAGTAATAAATTTTGCCTTATTGTGAGATCATATAAAAAAACAATCCAGATAGAAACATATGTTAGATCAAGAACTTACAATTTTTTCAACAACTTCTAGTGAATTTTCACTATAGTTGCCATTTTTATCTCTTCTTGCCTCCTCGTACAATATTGCTCTTGGTATTTTCGTTGATTTATCCAAGTTGTTATCAGCTCTCTGCAAAACATTCCATGTATCAAAGCATTAGATTCCTTATACAATAAATAAATAACTAAAAAGTATGAACTTACATATTTTGATGCAACCCCAACGTATCCTTTTCTCGATGCTCTATAGCCATTGTTATTCAGTTCTGAGAGTGCTTTGATTTTTTTACTTTTCTCCTAATTAGCGAATACAACATTAATTATAAAAATGAAGTATTATTTGTTAATCTTTATACTTGAACTGCAAATAATAAAAATACCTGGAACTCTTCTGATAGAGATATTCGAATAAACTCCGTCCATTGTTCTTGAGTAATATATGAGTCATAAATAGATGGAACACAAGTATTAATGACTTCAGTTTTCTTATCTTTCAGATAATTTCTTCTCAAGTCTTTCTTGAAATTTCTCCATGAATCATTGGCTTTCCTCAAGGCCCAATCCTTCCAAAAATATGGAATTATGAAAGTTGCCTGCAATATTTATAAGAATTCAAGAAACAAATGATTTGCATTATGTATAGATGGATCAAATTGATGTACTGCTACATTAGTTAATTTGAATTAGTAGGCTACTGGAAAGTGAACCTTGAAGCTGTCATCTACAACCAGTGAAGCTAATTTTTCTAAAATTTGAAACTGAAAACCGAACCTTGAAATTGAACCTTGAAGCTGTCATCTACCACAAGTGAAGCTAAATTTTGAAACTGAAAGCAAATGTGCAGAAGAGTATGGAAATAGGGAAAATGTGGGAGAGTTACATTCTTAACGTGTGTGATAAACACTTCTTCTATGAACAGGAAAGTTAAGTGAGATGTATTCAGCACACAGTGTCTGTTTTTACTATGAGTTCTCATTTCCTTCTCTTATTTAGCATAACAAATCAGTAAGGGTTAAAATATGGCATGAATGCTTAAATACTTGTGTTAATCAAAGTAAGAAGTGAACACTAACCGTAATATCTTTCCAAATTTGATCCAAGTCCTCTTCGCGAACAAGCGTCCAACTTTCAAGGGTGATTGGAACAATTCTCTTTGCGGTTGTGCCAATGTATGTTGCTAACTTTGCCGAGTTTTCACAATCAACTTCTCCCTCTTCATTGAGCGTTATTTCTAATCATTTTCCTTCACTGAAGGTCTTAGTATACTTCTTTAGAATGGAAGCCCCCCTTGTTCTATAGATCTTTTTAGAAATTATAGCGGGCTGAGACGGCTCAGAGGGTTGAGATGGATCAGCTGGCAGAGATGATTCAGACGGATGTGTCTTTCGACGCCTTTTACGATTCATCTGTTCAACCAAATTAATATATAATATTAGACAAAGAAACAAACTGAGCCGTACAAAGTGAGTGTAGGTTGATTAAAACACAATTAGCTGCATCATTTATATGTATAGACATAAAATCTATATGCTAAATAAGCTACAACAGTTATATGTAGAGAAATAAAATTTACATACTAAACGATCAATACTTATTAATCAAAACCAGGATAACTGAAATTTATTTTATTCTAAACTAGGAAACTGAAATTTATTTCATTGTTATGACCTTTTCTTCTCTTTTTAGGAGGTGCATGACCTGAAGAATCTCCTTCTGTTCTAATTTCTTCACTTAACCAAATTCCTTCTTGATGATCGTCTCGTACATAAATCTCACTTTCAAATGCATTGTCCTCATTAGGCAAGAAAATTGGCGAGTTGTTACTCTCTTCACAAATATAATCTATATCTTCATCACTGATTCTCTTTGGTGTCGACATGACAATAGAACGCCTTGAATCAATAAGGTTTGGAACATAAAATATTTGTGTTGCTTGTGATACCAAGATAAACGGTTCATCTTCATGCCTCACCTTATTAAGATCAACAGAAGTAAATCCCATCTCATTTGTTTCCACTCCATTATTAATATCCACCCAATTACAATAGAACACTGGTATTTTCAATCCATGAGAGTATAGCAACACCCATATCTTGTCAATGACCCCATAATAAGACGAGTTAGCATAAGTCAGATTCTTGTCTTTTTCACTAGAAAGATTGCAGCTCACTGATATCTAAAACCTTGCTACATAGTTTCTTGAAGAAGAAACAAATCCTGGTTACTGTCTTTCTTATGTTACTGGGCAACACAGAGCGGATAGCTACTGGTAACAATTGTTGCATAAGTACATGAGAATCATGAGACTTCAAATCCGGAAGTTTCAGGTCTTTCATTGAGGCGAGGTTACTGATATTTGAAGAATATCCATCTGGAACTTTGATTTTACTAAGGAACTCACACAAAATGGTTTTCTCCCCCTTGGAGAGAGTGTAACAAGCAGAAGGCAAAAATGTGCGAGCTCCTCTAGTTTGTGGTGCAATTCTACTCTAACACCCATGTCAACATAATCTTGCCTAGGTTTTAGGCCATCTTTGGTTTTCCCAGGCTGATTTAGCAATGTACCAATAAGACTATCACAAATATTCTTTTCAATGTGCATCACATCAAGACAATGCCTTACAGGAGATCTTTCCAGTAAGGAAGATTAAAAAAAATTGATCTCTTCTTCCACCCATCCCACTATTGATATTCAGTGTAGCTTTACCAAATCTCACATCAAGGTCTTTACAATGCTTAGCACCTCTTCTCCACTCAATGGCGTTGGAGCACTTCCTTCTTCAGCTTTAGCTGGGATGAAAGCTTTATGAAGACTTCTATATGGATCGTCGTTTGCCAAAAACTTTCTATAACCAAGATAAACATTTTTACCAGATTTTGGCAAACAACAGGAGCACGTGTCTTTCCAGCAAATAGGACATGCAACATATGCTTTCACACTACAACCAGCTAGATTACCGTAAGCAGGGAAATCATTTATGGTGCAAAATAGCATGGCACGAAGACGAAAGTTCTCTCTACGATTTTCATCAAATACCTCAATACCTTCTCCCCACAAGAGTTTTAAATCTTCAATCAAAGGTGCCAAATACACATCAATTTCAAATCCAGGCTGCATAGGCCCAGAAATCAACATAGATAACATCAAATATTTCCTCTTTATACACATCGATGGAGGAAGATTGTAGATCATTAACACCACTGGCCATGTACTATGACTTGTACTCATATTTCCATGAGGATTCATTCCATCAGTAGAGAGAGCAAGTCGTAAGTTTTTGTCTTCACTTCCGAATTGTGGATACAACTCGTCTATTTTTTCCACTGTGTAGCATCTCCTGGATGTCTAATTTTACCATCTTGTACTCTTCCATCTGCATGCCAAGTTAAAATTTTTGCATCCTCGGGATTGCCAAACAAACACCGAAACCTCTGAATTATAGGAAAATACCATAGAACCTCCTCCAGAACACCTGGCTTCTTGTACCGCGATTCACCAAAATCAGGATTTGGGCACTTGTCCTTAGTAGCATGCTCATTGCGGTACAAAACACAATCATTAGGACAAGCATGTATCCTTTCATAAGTCATACCCGTAGAATACAAGATCTTTTTCGCCTCGTATGTACTCACATGAAGACTATTATCCACATGAAGTATTTCTTTGAATAACTAAAACATTTCACCAAAGCTAGAATCACTCCATCCATGTCTTGCTTTCAAATTGTACAATTTCAAGAGAGCACACAAATTTATGAATCTTGTACACCCACTATATAACGACATTTTTGCATCGTTTACCATATCATGAAACTTATCCAGATCATTAGCAAAATCTCCTTCTATATCATCCATCATATCATCTAATCTATCACCTTCTACCTTCGAATCATCAGAATTGTTCCCCGAAACAGAATTCTCATATCTTGTTGAATGCAAATTAGTAGCTTTCTCTCCATGCCAAATCTAGCAAGTGTAATCAGAAATAATTCCACGACAAATGAGATGTTCTCTAACCTCATCAACATTAATAAGCCTCGAGTAATAACAATCTTTGAATGGGCATATCATCCTAGTAGAGTCACAACCATGCTCCAACGCAAATGAAATAAACTCCTCTACCCCTTTCTCATACTCACTAGAAGCACGATTTTTTATCGACATCCATGAACAATCCATTATCGTAGACTATAAAAGATATTTATAAAGAAGCATAAGGGTGAAAGATTGTTACACATATTGGTTAAGGACTAGATCATAAAAGGAGGTTGCAAGATGAAATGTATAATTATTCTAATATACTGGCTATATAAAACTAAAAAAAAATTCTCATAACAACTTGATATTCAACCGCTTTTCGAAATATTGCAACTATAATTAAAAAATATTACCTTGATACAAAAGCAGTAAAAAGTTGGTGGAGTATTCTGATTAATCCAAGAGCCTGACATAATAAGCAAAAAAAATTGCCTAATACAAAATATTAATAAGAAGAACAAATACAATATATACTAACTGCAAGGTTGGGGAATGGAAGAAGATAAGTCATTAGCTCCAGCAAATGGTCAAAAAACAAATCCATATGGCAAAGCATGAAGTGTTGGTTCAGCAAGTAGAATTTATATAATCTCTTTAATTGGTGGAAAATTGAATCTAAAGCTTGCAAATTAAAAGAGGCACTCGAATTCAGTTGAAGAGGCACTGGAATTGATCCTTAATTGTTCATCAATAACAATTAAAAACCAATTAGCAGAGGCACTCGAATTTCCATATCCTATATGTAATTTCTTTAATTGATCCTTAATTGTTCATCAATAAAGAAATTAGAAGCTAGAGGCACTTGAATTCAGTAGAAGGCCAATTAAAAGGATCAAGGATTCATATTTTTAAATTGTTCATTAAAATAGTCCATACTCAATTAACAATAAAAAACCAATTAGCAACACCCACATATAAATGATAATATCTAAGGAAAATATTACACAATCAAACAATGATTAGCAGCACCCACAACTAAAATCAGTAGAAGGCCATTCTTCACACCTGTTAGACAAAATCAACAAAAATCAATTTCAATATAGAACTAGCAGTAAAATCAAAATAACCAAACATCGAACAATTAATAGTAAAATCAAATGAAATTAACAAACAACAGACTCAAACTATACACTATTAAGAATCGACACAACTTTTACACACAATTAAGAATCACACAGTCAACGAGAGAAGAGAATCAGTAGAAGGCCAAGATAAACAAAAACAGACGGAGACTAATCGCACATTGAAGGAGAGAAGAGAATTAACAGAAGGGAAAGATAAACAAAAACAGATGGAGACTAACCAATGGGGACAAAAAAACGATGGAAACGACACTAGCGGGGAATGAACGTTCCAGCGTCAACGAGCACCCGCCAAAGTCGAGGCCTTTCGTCGTTGAAAGAAGGGGATGAAGATTCCAGCGCGCCAAGTGTACAATGTAAAAGAGAAGCGGGATAATGAAAAATTAGGTTAATGCAAATATCAATCTATTCAGAAAAATAATAAAAATAATGAAAAGATTAAATATCCCGAGCTTAGATATTTATCCTTTATCTTAAAAATCTCGGATTAAAGTTTTATGGTGTATTTGATTTCCTAAATCACCTGTTCTGTACATAATGAGGTATTAGATTGGTTTTTATAAAATCCACACCTATATTCCACGGTCTATTTCCACGTATGGTGTATATGATTTGTGGTTTATTATTTCCAGCTTATATCTCGTGAATACACACCCGTGATATTTGCTATGGGGTATTTGACTCTTTTTGTAGTAGTGCATGATAAAGTTTTATGAGCCAAATGTACAAGCACAGTTGGGTTCCATCCTGAAACCAATTCCCAAAAGGAGGAGTAATCCACTTCTCCCAACTTCCGATGTGGGATATCTCTTTAACAACATGGCACCGTCTGCCTCGTTCCCCATGTTGGATGTTGTGTTGGAGACACAGACTTGCAACTGACCAGGAGGAGGTTCAAACCGACGAGTAAAACAAAAACGCAATATCATGGAAGGATGCTTGTGAAGATAAGGAAGACATGGACAAGCTATGTCTGAAGATGGAGCTCTTTGAAGGAAGATGACTCAAGTCATCACCTTTGATTGAACAATTCTTGACACATTGGCATCGACTTGGAGCTCTACCGTTATCTTTAAGCTGATTGGAACAAAAATCTCTTATGACCACATGGCTAGTATGATCAAGCATGTCTGGAGAATCAAGGGGAAATTAGTTAGCCATGAAACTATCAATGATTCAATCTAATAAAGGCATCAAGCATAGGAATATAGCAGGATATGAAATAGCATAGCACAAGAAGATACTAAGCTAGCCAACAAATCAATTCTCTACAATGAACTAGCATAACCAGATAAATAGCACGACGCTTGCGCTACACAGGAATAGATAAGCTCAACCGGTAACAATCTACTCGAGAAATGGATATAAAAGAAACAAAAACTAATTACGCAAACTAGCATTCATATCAATCAAACCCTAATTCAGTTTAAGCATAAGAAAAAAGATAACACAATAGCACAATATAAGTAATAGGAAATCTCATAACTTTAACAAAACTAGAAACTTCAAGGTTCAACTAAGAAATGGAAGCTTAGTTAATGTTCATGGTACAAAATTCAAAATTTAGGTGGAGGCAAGATGGAATGATAGGGAATGATGAATTCTCCACACTAAAACTAACCTAACTAGTGTTAATGAAATAATTAAAAAAATAATCATAAAATAATCATAAACTAACTAAAAATAGGAATTTTTTTTATGGAAATTATATAAAAGTTTGGAATATCTCGGAAGAAATCTAACACGGTTGGTGGGCGCCTTGGACTTTATTAAACAAGATAATTTTATCACAATAAAGTTATTCCCATGGAAGGAAGACTTTCCACCATGGCAAACAGTACACATGACTGAAACAGAGGGAAAACCAAATCCAGATACAACAACCTACACATAGTTGATTAGCCTGAGAATTCTGCTTACCTAAACAAGTTTTCTTGTTCGCCTTACTTAGATATGAGCACACCAGGTTCGAGACTAATAGGGTTGGTAAACCAATTGATAAAAACCATAATAGTTCTTCTGGTACCACAACCATCTAGAAAATCATCAAAATAGGGTGACCACTAGCACCACAACCATCTGGAAAATCATCAACACAGAGCTTGTATTTGACAAGGTTACAGTTATCATCAGGTATGATGATTTTCCTCCCAATAGTTAGAGCTACATCATTATTAATACAGAACCTTGTGAACATGTTCATTCTATTATTATTATGTGCATGATCCATCTTAATGAAGGATCCCACAAAGTTACTCTCAATGATGACCGATAATGCCTCATCGTTAGCAAATTCTTCTGGTAAGAAATGAATTCTGACCCACATGTCAAGAACAAAGATAGATTCTATAGCAGGGTTAAAACCAGAGTGCCATGGTTTAAGCAGGAGAAGTTGAATAAAAACATAAGAGGGACGAGAGTCTGAAACTTGTTGAAGTCAATTTGGTTTGAGAAGGTAATCACAAACCACCCATCCTTGAGCAAGGAGAAAGAAATGTCACCTTTGGCAGTTCGCCAGTCCATTCTCATTTTACTGAAGAGCTTAGGGAATTCCTTTTGTTCACCAACAAGGAATCCAAGAAGAGTAAGTTCTTTTTTCTTTTTAGTAAGATTCCTTGCAGAGGCAAGTTTTTTAAAGTGGGTTTTGGAATCAACCAACATGGTATTCTTTCTTTTGTTCATGGTTGATAGTTTGGTAGCGACACCCGAAGGTAGAGGTGATGCTAAGGGGTTATTGGTATTCCCCTTAGCAATGTGTGAGTATTGGTATTATTGCCAGAGGCATAATTGGTAAAATCCTATATGACAATATTAGCAAAGGAAGCAAGTCCTTTACCTTTATTCATCGTACCAACTTTAGGAGACCAAGCAGCAAGTGACGAAGGCTCACACCATACCAGGAAAAGACAAGTGGTTAGTAAGAAGATAGTGAAGGAATGAGCATTTAGTGTTCCCGAAATCTTACATTTGTAGATACATCCTTTATACACAGGGGAGGGACAAGCAATCATGTTTCTGGTTAGGGTAATGTGAAGTCTAACTAGGAAAGATGTAATAGGGAACCAAAACTTAGGAAAAACCGTACATGGATCAAAGGTCTAGGAAGGAAGTCATACCTGTAGAGGGGTTCAGACAAGTACCTGCCAACCATACTTGTGATTGTTAGTATATGTACAGTATATAGTGCAAAAGCACTAAACTTGTCTTACGTGATGTCACACATCGACCAATTAATTTTTCTCCCCTAGTAAATAAAGCACAATTTACATAGAGAGGTTAACTAGCATAGAAAGGAGTCCCCTTCGCGCGCACCACCGCCACTGTCCGTCCGGGCAGGCGGGCGGTCTGTCAGTTTGTCGGTCCGGTCCGGTCCGTGTCACGTGCGCGGTGTTAATTTCGTTTCAGATTCTTCTGTTTTGATTAAAATAATTTTGATTATTTTAATTAGTCAGAACGATTCTGATTTTTTCTCTAGTGGGCGTTGTAACTTCCCACGTTCTTAGTGGTGGAGTTAGTGCGTCCCTGTTTTATAAAAGGCAGAAGCTTTCTCTGCATTCTTCATTGCTTACAAACAATTTACGAACAAAACCTCTCTTCTCTCTGAACACAAATTTCGATTGATTCCATTCCTTTGTTGGTGAGAGACCGCGATCGAGGGAAGCTGTGCTAACCTTGGAGGGCGATGCCAATATGATTGTACTCCTCGGATCAGGGTGAATTCGCTTCTAAGGCAGCGGATTTCTACCGTGGCATAGCAACGCTTAATCTGGTTTTTCCAATTCGGTTTTTTTTGAAGCGGCTCATACATTATGTGTAATTGTTATTCAATTCTGATTTCGGAACTAACAATTTAGAAGCAAATTCGCCCTATTTTACGAGATCTCGCAAGATGCAGATGACGCAATTCATCAAGCCGCTGATGAACATGAATCCGGGAGATCCTCTGGATGGAAGCAACTACAAAAGGTGGAACCAAAAATTCGTGATTTTCGCAGAACAGATGGATGCCGATTATGTCCTCCTTTAGGATCCTCCAGTAGGTTCCCTAGTCGTAGAAGAAGTCATCAGAAAGGTGGTTGCAGATTCCTCAACCGATGCTGAACAGACCGAAGTACAAGTCGCTGCACAAACTGAACGGGTCAAGAAATACAACTCCGACAACAAGATGATTCGGGGACACATCCTGAGTCATGTGACAAATTCCATCTTCGACCTGCTGACTCCGATGAAATTTGCGAAAGCTATGTGGGACCTGCTGGTGACCAAATATGGCACTGATGATGCAGGAAAGAAGAGGTACATATGCGGGAAATTTATGCAGTTCAAAATGGTCGACGACAAACCCATCATGGTGCAGGTTCATGAGTATGAGAAAATCGTGGCTGATATTCTGGCTGAAGGCATGAAGATGTGCGAGGTTCTGCAGGCGAACTTTCTGATAGAGAAACTTCCTGACTCTTGGGCAAACTACATAAACCACCTCAAGCACAAGAAGAAGGATCTGACTTTGGTTGAGCTCATCATCCACATGAAGATTGAGGAGGCAAATCACCTCAAGGATAAGCCTGCTCCTAAACCTTCTGAAAATTCTACCAAGGCTAATATTGTTAAGTCTTCGAATGCAAACAGGTTCAAGAAGAAGGAGCCCTCTGCTGCTCAAAAGAAGGGCAAATTTTAGAACAAGAAGCCGTTCAAGAAGTATGGAAAATAATCTGAGATGACCAAAACTGGCTGCTACGTGTGCGGGAAACAGGGTCACAAGGCGTTCCAATGCTTCAAGAGGAGCGACATCCAGAAGAGTGCCCCGAAGCCCAATCCAGATCAGGCGAACCTAGATGAAGGTCCGCAGAACTTCGTTGCTGTAGTCACTGAAGTCAACTCTTTTGCTGAGAAGACTGACTGGATGATCGACGGTGGAGCTACCAGGCACATATGTGCCAACAGAGAGCTTTTTGCTGAGTTTGAAGAAGCCTCTGGGGTCGATCAGGTGTACATGGGGAACTCTGCCACTGCTGCGGTGCTGCGGAAAGGGAAGGTGACGCTGAAGCTCACTTCAGGGAAGTCTCTTACCCTCCAAAATGTGTTATTTGTGCCTTCCATGCGTAGAAACTTAATTTCGGGTGCTTTGCTTGAGATTGTTGGCATTAAATAAGTGACTGAATGCGGGAAAATAGTTTTAAGTAAGAATGGTGTTTTCCTAGGAAAGGCATATAGGAACAACTTATTGTATTTCCTTGAAGCTGATGTTGTTGTTGGCAATGAAATTGCTTCTTCTGCTTATATCGTTGAATCTTTGGATTTATGGCATGCTAGATTAGGACATGTGAATGTTAAATCTATCAATCGAATGCATGCAATGGGATTAATTTTGAACTTGACTAAATATGATCATAAAAAGTTTAATGTATGTGTAGAGGCCAAATTTAAGAGAAAGGCTTTTAATTCTGTTAATGAAAGGACAACTGAATTGTTGGAATTGATCCATTCAGACCTAGCAGAATTTAGGAACACCAAATCTAGAGGTGGAAAGAAATACTACATTACTTTTGTGGATGATCATTCGAGATATACGAAATTATATTTATTGAGATCCAAAGATGAAGCTGAAAATGTGTTTTACACTTATATGGCTGAGGTAGAAAACCAATTGAATCGTAAGATTAAAAGGATTAGGTCAGATAGTGGAGGTGAATATATCACTAACTCATGGAAAGAATTCTGTGAGAAGAATGGTATAATTCATGAGTTTAAAGCTCCATACAGCCCACAACAAAATGGTATAGCCGAAAGGAAAAACCGAACTTTAAAAGAAATGATGAATGCTTTACTTTCGAGTTCTGGTTTACCTGATAACATGTGGGGTGAGGCTGTATTGACTACGAACCATATTCTTAATAGAGTACCTCATAAGAAGTTAGATAAGACACCCTACGAATTATGGAAAGGTCATGCGCCTAACCTGAAATTTCTGAAAGTGTGGGGGTGTCTAGCTAAGGTAGGATTGCTTGCTTTTAATACTGATGCAATTGGATCTAAGACCTTTGATGTTGTGTTTATTGGTTATTCCCAGAACAGTGTTGCTTATCGATTCATGTGTTTGAGTGATCGTTCTATATGTGAATATAGAGATGCTGAATTTTTTGAGCATGTATTTCCTTTAAAGAAAATTGTTGTGCAAATTGATTCTATGCCTAATGTTGCATCTTCGTCTAGGACATTACCTTCCACGCCTATCCATGAAACTGAACTTAGGAAGAGTAAAAGACAAAAGAAAGCTACTAGCTTTAGTCCTGATTTTATGACTTCTTATTTAATTGAACTCAATGATGTAAATGAATTAAATGAGACATTCATTAGTGTACATATGCTAGAGGATGATCCTAAGACATATGATGAGGCAGTGAGTTTATTAGATGCTAGTTTTTGGAAGGATGCAATTAAAAGTGAAATAGATTCAATTATGTCTAATCATACATGGGAACTAGTAGAGATGCCTAAGGGAAACAAAGCCATAGGATGTAAGTGGATCTTTAATAAGAAGCTTAAGATTGATGGCTATGTCGAAAGATATAAGGCTAGACTAGTTATTAAAGGTTTCACTCAAAAGTATGGAATTGACTTCTTTGACACTTATTCTCCTGTTACTAAGATTTCGACCATTCGTGCATTATTTGCTTTAACCTCTAGCTATAAGTTATTAGTACATCAAATGGATGTTAAAACTGCATTTAAATGGTGATCTTAATGAGGAGATTTATATGCAACAACCTCCGGGATGTGTAGTTCCTGGACAACAGAGCAAAGTGTGCAAATTAAAGAAGTCATTGTGCGGTTTGAAGCAAGCACCAAAGCAATGGTATGACAAATTTCATAAAACCATATTAGGCTTTGGATTCAAGGTAAATGGGTCTGATGCTTGCGTCTATTTGAAATTGTTTGGTGTTGATTGTGTTATTATATGTCTTTATGTGGATGACATGTTGATTTTTGGGACTCACATTAATGTGATTAACACAACCAAACTATTTCTTTCCTCTAAGTTTGACATGAAAGATTTAGGTGAAGCAGATGTGATTCTAGGTGTTAAAGTAACTAGAACTGAAAATGGCTTCATATTATCACAACCACATTATGTAGAGAAAGTATAAAGAAATTTAATCAATTTGATGTTGTGCCAGTAAATCTTCCATATGATCATAGCATGCAATTGAAGAAAAATCTTAATAATAGTGTTTCTCAGAATGAATATGCTAAAGTGATTGGAAGTTTGATGTTCTTGGTGAACTGTACTCGACCTGATATTGCTTATGCTGTTAGTAGACTTAGTCGGTATACTCATAACCCAAGTAGAGATCATTGGTTTGCTCTCAATAGATTATTGAGATATGTTTAAGGCACCATGGACTGAGGATTGCATTTTGTTGGTTATCCTAATGTGCTAGAAGGATATTGTGATGCAAACTGGGTTACTAATAATGATGAGGTTAACTCCACTAGTGGATATGTATTTACATTGTGTGGTGGTGCTATCTCTTGGAAGTCTTGTAAACAGTCATGTATAGCTAGATCTACTATGAAGTCTGAATTTATTGTTTTAGACTTAGCAGGTCAAGAGGCTGAATGGTTGAGAAGTTTACTGGCTGACTTACCATTGTGGGGGCAAAAAACCCCTACTATTTCTCTACATTGTGACTCACAAGCTGCTATTTGTGTAGCAAACAGTAATGCCTATAATGGCATGAAGAGGTACATTCGGATCAGACATGAGTCTGTGAGACAGCTCATAACGAATGGTGTAATAGGCCTGGAGTTCGTGAGATCGGAGAGGAACTTAGTTGATCCATTTACTAAAGGACTAAGCAAGAAGTTGGTTCTTGATTCTTCAAGAAGAATGGGACTTAAGCCCATGTGTTGAGGAATTCTTGGTGGATCCCCTAGTGGTCAAACGAGGTATACACTATTTCCATTCCTAAGACTAGTGTTTATGAGGTTGGGATGTAGCTCTTAATGTTCTCATAGCCCAGGTTTTGGGTGGTCCTACTGAGAAGGACTTGATGAGTTCACCGATGAATTGTGTGAGGGTGAGTCATAGACTCTTAATGATTTCATAACCCATATTGGGTGGTCCTTTTGAGACAGGACTTGATGAAGTCACCTACTAGAGTGTGAAGGACATGAATCCTTCTATGAAAGACTCAGGTGATCTTTCTAGAGCACTCTATAGCATCCCAATAAAGTGTGAGATACTTCTTATTGCGGAATCATAGAAAGTTATTGGTGAGAAGTGTGTTGTTAAATTAGCTCTTGAGTTAGGAGAGTTCCAAATTCGTTCACTCTCCCTACAAAAGAACTACTTTAATTTCACTACGTGATGGTTCAAATCGTAAGATACCTTCACTTAAGCTTCAAACCTTATTAGTGTGTTCAGAATTTTTTGGTTTTCAAATGTTTGTGCTTCTGCACTTGTGGGGGATTGTATGTGTATAGTATATAGTGCAAAAGCACTAAACTTGTCTTATGTGCTGTCCCACATCGACCAAATTAATTTTTCTCCCGTAGTATATAAAGAACAATTTACATAGAGAGGTTAACTAGCATAGAAAGGAGTCCCCCTCGCGCGCTCCGCCGCCGTCCGTTCGTCTGTTCGGGCGGGCGGTCGGTCGGGTCGGGTCGGCCCGGTCCGTGTCACGTGCGCGGTGTGGTGGGGCCCGGTTTTGTTACTCACATTAATTTTTTGAGCATCGGAAGATCG